>NC_057801.1:616336434-616489412 GCF_018294505.1 Triticum aestivum
CCCTGACATGTGGGACCCACTGTCAGGTTTGACCCAGACCTGTTCCGTTGACCTGCTGACGTCACCCTGACGTCAGGCTGACGCAGTAATTGATTTTCTGGATTTAAATTTAATCAGGAAATTCCAGAATATTATTTAAACTTCAAAAATTCATAACTTTTATTCTGTAACTCCAAATTGGACAAATTATATATGAAAAATGATCAGAAAAATCCAATCTATCCATCTGTACTATTTTCATGCATGATCAAACAAGTTAAATTGATGTTTTAAGCAGAACAAGGAAAAGCACTTTAAAAGGCCATATCTGAATTTGAAATTTGAATCCTTGATTCAAATTTGTTTAAACCCTTCTGGTTTTAGTTGCATTAGCCCAACACACTCATATTGCTATGTTTCATGCATGCATCATATTGTTGCACATTGTTTGGTGATGGTTGTGTATCGGTGTCCTTGCGACAGGTTCTGCCCCCGAGTAGTACCGTGATTACCCTAACGAAGAACCATATCAGTGCATCGAACCATCAGGCAAGCAACCAACCATTTGATCATATCGATACAATCCCATGTTCTCGCTCCTGCTCTCTTTTACTGCATTAAGACAACGCGATTCAAACTGCTGTGTGCTACGGTAGTTGAACCCATTTCCTCTGCCTGACCTGTCATTGCCACAGTAACTAGATGAAACCCACTAGCATGTGTAGGAGTTGATTGAGCCCTATGTATGTGTTGTTCCTACCTTGCTATGCCTGCTATGCTTAGAGTCGTGTCAGGTTTGGTTCATCTGGGTGATGGGCTAGAGTGGAATGATTATGTCGGTAATGAGAGTGGTGTGGTGAACACGATTTGGTAAAGGTATCGATGAGAGGCCATGTAGGAGTACATGGTGGGTTGTTTCATTGAAGCCGACCTTAAGCACTGAGATCTGTATGTGTGATTTAAGAATCAGCTACTACCATGCATTGGGCCCGAAACCAATGGACCCTCTCGGCTTCTTATTCACCCTAGTTCTCCGTCCAGGAGTTGCAAGTAGTTTCTGGTGTTTGTAGCCTACTGGAGGCCGTGGACAGCGCTGACCGTAGGGGTGGGCTGTGATGCGGTAGGTACGTGGCACGGTGTACCGAATACCCGTTAGGTATCTCGGGAACCCTGTTCACATCGTTCGGGGCCGTATGGGAAACCTCGGCCGGACTCCCTGCGGATGGAACCTGGATAGGCGATAAACCTGGACTGGAGGCTTAGGTGATTAGGTAGGTCGTGGCCGACACCCACGTTGGGCTTCCGCTTGAAGGTTGCCGAGTACATGTCGTGTAAGCGACGGTAAGTGGTGAGAGCGTGTATGAAGAAGTACACCCCTGCAGGGTTAACATGATCTATTCGAATAGCCGCGTCCGCGGTAAAGGACTACTTGGTTGCCTATACAGTTCATAGACAAGTAAATGGAAACTACTCAAAACCTCAAGATAAGTGTGAGTGCCAAGGATGGCTCTTCCGTAGGAAGACGGAGGTGGATCCTCGGTAGTGTATTGAAGTGGTGAGTAGTGGACTCGTGTGCGCAAAACCATTTCAAGTTGGAGTATCGTAGGTTAGTCTAGCCAAGAGTCAAAGCTGGCTTGCTGCAATAACTCCACCAACCCTTCTTGATACTATGCATGTATGTAGGATCTGATGTAAGTCTTGCTGAGTACCTTTGTACTCATGTTGCTATAATCTACATTTTTACAGAAGACGCTGCAACCCCTTCTGATGGGTTCTATGTAGACGTTGACATCAACGAGTAGGCTAAAGACCCAGGTGGTGACCCTGAGCTTGTGAAGGACCATGTAGTATAGCTAGGCTTTCCAAGCCTCTTTTATTTTACTAGTTGTCTGTACTCAGACAAGTTACTTCCGCTGCTGCTTTGTATGACTGTATGACTTGTATGTGGGGTCGTGAGACCCGTACCTTTGTGTATGTTATGTATGGCTCCCTGAGCCTTAAATAAAGTACTTGTGTCATAGAGTCATGTTGTGATGCTTCGTTGTATTTGCACATATCGAGCATATTGTGTGTATGATTGAAATGCTTGGTATGTGTGGGATCTGACTATCTAGTTGTTTATCTTTAGTAGCCTCTCTTACCGGGAAATGTCTCCTAGTGTTACCGCTGAGCCAGGGTAGCTTGCTACTGCTCTGGAACACTTAGGCTGGCCGGCATGTGTCCTTCTTCGTTCCTGTGTCTGTTCCTTCGGGGAAATGTCACGCTTTGAGTACCGGAGTCCTGTTAGCCCGCTACAGCCCGGTTTACCGGAGTCCTGCTAGCCCAGTGCTACAGCCCGGACCCACTTGCTGATGACCGACACGTTCGAAGCTGGGTCATGGATGCCTGTCCCTGTAAGTCTGTGCCACTTTGGGTTTACGACTAGTCATGTCAGCCCGGGCTCCTTATCATATGGATGCTAGCGACACTATCATATACGTGAGCCAAAAGGCGCAAACGGTCCCGGGAAAAGGTAAGACGACACCCGTGGGGATACCGTGCGTGAGGCCGCAAAGTGATATGAGGTGTTACCGGCTAGATCGATGTGACATCGAGTCGGGGTCCTGACAGCGTTGGTATCAGAGCCGGACTGCCTGTAGGTTCTCCAAGCCAAACTGGTCGATGTTGAGTCTAGAAATTCTTTAGTTATATGTAGGGGAATTGTTTGTGGGTTGGAACGTAAGGCTCTTTTTACTCCTTATACCTTATGACTTTCTGATCTGAGTCAGTCCATTCTTCCACCGGGGTTAAGGAATTAGGATCTGTTCTCTCTATCAGGATCACGAGTTACTAATCAGTAGTACCTTATAAGTTTGATGGTTACAAGCCTAGTTCAGTTCTACTACCACCTTATGTTGTTAGAATGGTTTCAGAACTTTGATATGATGATGTTGAGTATGTATGAAATCCTTTGTCAAATGTCTCAAAATCCTTTTTGAGCATTTACAGCTGTTATGCTGCCGAAATTTTGCTAGAAGTTCTAATGCCTTTGCATTATGATTGTGCTTTCAGATGGCCACTCGCGACCTCAATCAAGTGGTTCGCCTGACTCGATGCCTAGATGTACCCGGCCATACTGCTAAGTTGGTCAGGGTAATGACTGAGGCTGGATACCGCTGGTATCCTGAGTACACGGTCGAAGAGCAATTCCGGGACTTCAATCAAAGCCAGTATCTCTGCACTGTCAGGATATTTCCATCTTATCCTGGATCCACCGAGCCTCTTCACTGCTCCTATGGACTCGGGGTTACTATTGAGATGGCTGTGCAGGACGCCGCCTACTCTATGATGACCATTATGCGAGTCAGATCTGGTTTATTTCGGGACTCTGATTTCCGGTATATGCCAGGATCACTTCCGGGAGCACAAGGGTATCTCCAGGCTATCTATGCTGACCCCACTCAGGAGGATTCACGGACTCACACCACTGCTGAGATGCTCGAGGATAAGGACCGTGAAAATCGGGCCTTGAGGTTAGAGCTCTTCAATACCCGTGCTGACCACTGGGCCACTTTGACTCGGTTCGCACCGGCGGTGCAAGCTGGATATTCGGATATGCGCGATCTCTATCCTGTGAGATCTGCTCTGCCGGACGTGATGGTTTGGCGTGATGTAGGAGGCATCACCCCACCTCGCGGTCCCCGCAGGCCACCGTTTGTTGGTCCAAGGCCTCATCCTAGCCCCTATGGTCCACAAGCTCCGCGAGACCGTCTGTTTCCGGATGATCATGTTGAGCTTCCAGGCTATGGAGGTGACTTCTACGAGGACTACTACGGATCGGTCTGAGTTAGTGGTAGTATCACTAGTTCGCACTAGCTGTGTCGTCTATCGTCCCGCGTGACTCGTGGGATATGACCTAGTTTGTACACATTCCGGAGGGGTAGAAAAATAATGTATAGGAGCTTGGAATGCCTCCGATGAGATGTAATCCTCTTTTCACCGTAATAGTACCTTGTTTGGTCTTGTACTAAACCCTGTATGGTGTGTATGACGATGGAATAAAAGAAGCAATTTCTGTATCTACCACGTCATATGGATGATCATCTTGCATTCCGATTTATTCCTTACATTATGTATCCTATGTCGGAATTTTATCATCCTGACTAAATCATTGTCTTGTTTACCTAGGATGGTCAACACGCGCGCTAACCCTGCTTCCCAAGAGCAGGCCGAAGGCAGTGAAGCCAGGGATGCAAATCTGCCTCATCCTCCTTCACTAGCCGAGGTTATGATGGAAGCTGAGAGAAACAAGCGGGAGACCAACCGTTTGTTGGAGCGTATTGAACAGAACACAGCACACCATCAGAGGACTAACGTGGTGTCACTCAGTGATTTTATCAAATTGCATCCACCCACGTTCCACCACTCCGTCGAGCCTCTCGACGCTGATGACTGGCTTCGCAGTATCTCTCACAAACTGCGTTCCGCGCTGGTAGCGGAGGCTGACAAGGTCACCTTTGCTGCATATCATCTTGAAGGCCCCGCCAGTCTATGGTGGGAGAATTATGGAGCTATGCGCCCAGCGGGCCATGTCACTACTTGGGCTGAATTCAGCGAGGCTTTCCGTGAACATCACATTCCGGAGGGTCTCATGGACCGTAAACGTGAAGAATTTTGCAATTTCACCCAAGGCCGACTTTCTGTGGATGCCTATAGCAGGGAGTTTGGTAATCTCGCCCGATATGCAACTGAGGAAGTGTCTACTGACGCCAAGAAGCAAGCAAGGTTCCGTAAGGGCCTTAGTCCTGAGCTTCGCCGCGACCTCCGTCTGCATGAGTGCACATCTTTTCCGAAACTTGTCAACAAAGCCATCAGTGCTGAAACTGGTCAGACTGACTATGACGCAACACGCAAGCATGGCCGTGATATGGGTTCCTCATCCGGTGCTGGTCCTCAGAAGCGCCGCGTGTGGGTGCCCAACACCGCCCTGCCACCCAGGTTCACACCGAGGCCATCTTTCCAGGCGCCTCGCCCTGTTCAACAGTCTGCACCGACCAAGCCCTATGGAGGTCCAACCAACAATGCTCCTCCACGTACCAGTTCCGTGACTTGTTTCAAGTGTGGGGAATCTGGTCACTATATGCGTGAGTGTCCCCAGACCAACCCCAACCAGTCTGCTAAAGCTGTTGGCCGTGGCAAGCCGACAGGAAAAATATTCCACGCCAAACCGGTCACCGCTTCACGTGGCCATGTCAACTGTATCTCTGCCGAAGAAGCTCAAGAGGATCCCAACGTCGTTCTCGGTACGCTTCTTGTTAATTGCCACCCGGCATCTGTTCTTTTCGATACAGGAGCCTCTCATTCGTTTATATCTGAAAACTATGCTCGCTTGCATAACGTCGCATTCGGTGATATGCCAACCTCTATGGTAATTCAAACTCCGGGATCCAAATGGCAAACTTCTAGAGTAAGCCATGGAAATGAAATCCAAGTCGACAGACTTGTTTTTCTCGCATCTTTGATAGCCCTTAAATCTTCAGATATTAATATCATTTTGGGTATGGACTGGATGTCAGCTCATCAAGCCAAAATTGATTGCTTCTCTAGGACTGTTCAACTCACCCATCCTTCGGGGAAGATAGTCAATGTCTTGACCCGAATAGCCAAGCGACAATTATATTCTCTTAACGCCAGCCCTTTGCCAGATCTTGAGGACGTGCCGGTAGTCTGTGACTTTCCGGATGTCTTTCCAGAAGAATTGCCAGGTGTTCCACCCGACAGGGATGTTGAGTTCGTAATAGATCTCATTCCAGGAACCGTTCCGATTGCTAGAAGACCCTATAAGATGGCACCCCTAGAACTAGCCGAGCTTAAGAAACAACTCGATGAGTCCTTGAAAAAGGGTTTCATCCGCCCTAGTTCATCTCCGTGGGCTTGCCCCGTCCTATTCGTTAAGAAGAAGGATGGTACGGACCGGATGGTTGTAGATTACCGACCTGTCAATTTGGTCACAATCAAGAACAAATATCCGCTTCCCAGGATCAACGACCTGTACGATCAGCTCGCTGGATCCTCAGTCTTCTCCAAGATGGATTTGAGGTTGGGCTACCATCAAATCAAAATCAGAAACAGGGACATTCCTAAAACGGCCTTTGTTACTCGTTATGGCCAATACGAGTACACCGTCATGTCCTTCGGTTTAACCAATGCTCCAGCCACCTTTTCTCGGTTAATGAACTCAATCTTCATGGAGTATTTGGATAAATTCGTCGTAGTTTATCTCGATGATATACTCATCTACTCCAAGAACGAGGAAGAACATGCCGAACATTTAAGGCTAGTGTTGAAGAAACTTCGAGAGCATCGCCTTTATGCCAAATTTTCGAAATGTGAATTCTGGTTGTCAGAAGTGACCTATCTGGGTCATGTAATATCTGGTAAAGGTATTGCTGTTAACCCCGAGCGAGTTCAAGCCGTCCTTAATTGGACTCCACCTGAATCGGTCAAGCAAGTTCGGAGTTTTCTGGGCTTAGCGAGCTATTGCCGTCGCTTTGTCGAGAACTTCTCCAAGGTTGCTAAACCTCTAACCGAACTCCTCAAGAAAGATAAGAAGTTCGAATGGACTCCACAATGTGAGCACAGCTTTCAGGAACTGAAAAGACGCCTGACCTCTGCTCCCGTGCTGGTACCGCCAGACTTCTCCAAGGACTTTGTTATCTACTGCGACGCCTCGCGACAAGGACTAGGTTGCATTCTTATGCAAGATCGACACGTAATTGCTTACGCTTCACGGCAATTGCACCCACATGAGGAGAATTATCCTACTCATGATCTAGAGCTTGCAGCCGTAGTCTATGCACTTAAGACCTGGCGACATTACCTCCTCGGTAATCGTTGCGAAATATTCACTGATCACCAAAGTCTGAAGTACATTTTCACCCAACCGGATTTGAATCTCAGGCAGAGACGTTGGGTTGAATTGATCATAGACTTCGACTTAGGAATAACCTACACCCCAGGGAAAGCTAACGTCATGGCTGATGCACTAAGTCGTAAATCTTATTGCAACAACCTGATGTTACAACAGAGTCAACCGCTTCTCCATGAGGAATTTCGGAAACTTAACCTTCACATTGTACCCCAAGGTTTTCTTTCCACCTTGGTGGCAAAACCTACCCTTACGGATCAAATTATCAAAGCACAGAAGGTAGATCCGGGAATCTCCCGCATCAAGAGGAACATTCAGAAAGGAATTGCGAATTGTTTCTCCATTAATGATCAAGGAGTCGTATACTTCGGGAATCGACTAGTGGTTCCCAAAGTGCGCAACCTAAGGCGATTAATCCTTAAGGAAGCTCATGAATCTCCTCTCACCATTCATCCCGGTAGCACTAAAATGTATCAGGACCTACGCCAGAGGTTCTGGTGGACTAGGATGAAGAGAGAAATTGCTCAGTATATTGCAAATTGCGACGTCTGTCGTCGTGTAAAAGCAGAGCACCAACGGCCTGCTGGCACCCTTCAACCCTTAGCTATTCCTGAATGGAAATGGGATAAAATTGGTATGGATTTCATTACCGGTTTTCCCAGGACCAAGAGAGGGAATAATGCTATTTTCGTCGTGGTGGATCGTCTTTCCAAAGTAGCTCATTTCTTACCCGTTCGTGAGAGTATAACCGCTAGTCAGCTGGCAAACTTATACATCTCCCGAATAGTGTCTCTCCATGGTGTTTCTTTGGAAATTAACTCGGATCGAGGAAGTCTTTTCACCTCTCGATTTTGGGAAAGTTTCCAAAATGCTATGGGAACCCGTCTCTCTTTTAGCACCGCTTTCCACCCTCAGTCAAGTGGTCAAGTGGAACGCGTCAATCAGATTCTAGAAGACATGCTTCGAGCCTCTGTTATCTCATTTTGAATGGACTGGGAGAAGTGCCTTCCATTTGCCGAATTCGCCTACAACAACAGCTATCAATCTAGTTTGGGTAAAGCCCCTTTTGAAGTTCTCTATGGACGACGATGTCGAACACCCCTTAACTGGTCAGAGACCGGGGAAAGACAATTCTTTGGCCCGGATATGATTCAGGAAGCAGAAGAACAAGTTCGTATCGTTCGTGAAAAGTTGAAAACAGCCCAATCCCGTCAAAAGAGTCAATATGACCGAAAGCATAAGGCTATGACTTTCGAGGTTGACGAGAAGGCTTATCTTCGGGTCACCCCTCTGAAGGGAACCCATCGTTTCGGTATCAAAGGCAAATTGGCTCCTCGTTACATTGGACCTTTTCGCATTCTCGCCAAACGAGGAGAAGTTGCCTACCAATTGGAACTACCTCCGCACCTCTCCAGAGTTCACGATGTCTTCCACGTTTCTCAACTCAGGCGTTGCTTCTCGGATCCTATCCGTGAAGTGGACCACGAAACGCTTGATCTCCAAGATAATCTTACATATCGAGAGTACCCCATTCGTATCCTCAATCAGGCCGAACGTACCACCCGACGTCATAATATCAAGTTTCTCAAAGTACAATGGTCGCACCATTCTGAGGATGAAGCAACTTGGGAAAGGGAGGATCGTCTTCGACTTGAATATCCCGCCTTCTTCCTGGAGGAACCCAAATCTCGGGACGAGATTCTTTTGAGTGGGGGTGAGTTGTCACACCCTAGCTAGTCATGCATTAGAGTGTTGCATCATGTTTACTCTTTCATCAGAAACTTGAAATGGGGATGACAGAACCCCCAGTCCCCTCTGAAACCAACTAGGGTTACTAAAATAATTTTTCAATGAACCTGAAATGCCCTTCTAAAATGCCCATCATTTTTGTCTTGGTTCAGAACCTCTGCCAAAAGTGGTGCACATTTTCCTAGGCCATCCTAGGGTTTTTGAATTAAATCATAAATATTTGAATTTGGGCATTTAAAATAATATAAAATACTTAAATGCTCAAATATCTCCAAACTAAAATGTTTCATGTTGGAAATAATCCAACTATGGGCCAGGAATAGTTTGGTGATTTTTGAAGTTGCCTAGGTATTTTATTAAATTCAACAAAGTTGCAGATATATATTAAATAAAACGGAAACAGAAAAAAAGGGGAAAACTTACCTGGCACCACCGCAGGCCCACCAGCCAGCCCACCTGGCCGGCCCAGCCCGGCCACCGCTCCAGCGAGCTGCTTGGCTTGCCAGGCAGGCAGCCAAGGTGCTCGGCGGCGGCACCGCAGCTCGCCACGCAGCTGCACGCCGCCCGGCCTCCCCCTCTCGCCGCCCTGATGGCCTGGACGAGCTCCACGTCGCGCCCCGACCCTCCTGGACACCTCCATTCGCCCCCAGTTCCTCTCCCTCGCGCTCCCACGCCATGGCCGACGCCACCGTCGCCGCACCACCGCCGTAGCCGTGCTCCCCGTCGTCTCCACGCCGCGCCACCCTGTCCAGAAGCTCCGCCGTCCTCTACTCCTTCGAGCTAGCCGAGCCCCGAGCGCTTGCGTGCCTCGAAGCCGCCGCACCAACCTCGCCCGAACCGCCATCGCCGGAGATCCCCTTCGCCGTCGCCGCCGCAGCAGCTCGTCCCTGACCACGCCGTCCTTTCCATCAAGACCACAGTGAGCTGGGCTAACTTCCCCTTCCTCTCTTTCTCTCTCTCGAGCACCACAGCGAGCGCACCAAGATCACCCGCACGCGCCGTCGCGGACCTCGTCGCCGACGTGCTTCCGGCCACACTCCGGCCACAAGATGGTGTCCATCTTGCTCACCGGGTCCCACAGCACCTAGCTAGCCACTCCACGAGCCTCACCGACCCCTCTAGCGCCAAGTTCATCCTCGACCGAACCCGGGTGGCCGCCAAAGTCGTCGCCGGCGCCAACTCCGGCCACCCCGACCCCAACGGACTCCGCCAAGAGCTGCGGTTTGTCCTCAGCTCCACTCCGGTGGTCTCCGCGGCCCCTTTGGTGGCCGAAATGGCCAAAACCACTCCCGCCGCCGCGTCTGGCTCGCCGGCGGCTAAACGCCGGCGTCGCTGGCTCTGACTTGACCACGGGTGGGCCCTGGTTGACTCCCCTGAGTCAATGACAGGTGGGGCCCAACCCTGCTAATTATACAGGATTAGTTTTAATCAAATCTTAATTAAAATAATCACCCTGACATGCGGGACCCACTGTCAGGTTTGACCCAGACCTGTTCCGTTGACCTGCTGACGTCACCCTGACGTCAGGCTGACGCAGTAATTGATTTTCTGGATTTAAATTTAATCAGGAAATTCCAGAATATTATTTAAACTTCAAAAATTCATAACTTTTATTCTGTAACTCCAAATTGGACAAATTATATATGAAAAATGATCAGAAAAATCCAATCTATCCATCTGTACTATTTTCATGCATGATCAAACAAGTTAAATTGATGTTTTAAGCAGAACAAGGAAAAGCACTCTAAAAGGCCATATCTGAATTTGAAATTTGAATCCTTGATTCAAATTTGTTTAAACCCTTCTGGTTTTAGTTGCATTAGCCCAACACACTCATATTGCTATGTTTCATGCATGCATCATATTGTTGCACATTGTTTGGTGATGGTTGTGTATCGGTGTCCTTGCGACAGGTTCTGCCCCCGAGGAGTACCGTGATTACCCTAACGAAGAACCATATCAGTGCATCGAACCATCAGGCAAGCAACCAACCATTTGATCATATCAATACAATCCCATGTTCTCGCTCCTGCTCTCTTTTACTGCATTAAGACAACGCGATTCAAACTGCTGTGTGCTACGGTAGTTGAACCCATTTCCTCTGCATGACCTGTCATTGCCACAGTAACTAGATGAAACCCACTAGCATGTGTAGGAGTTGATTGAGCCCTATGTATGTGTTGTTCCTACCTTGCTATGCCTGCTATGCTTAGAGTCGTGTCAGGTCTGGTTCATCTGGGTGATGGGCTAGAGTGGAATGATTATGTCGGTAATGAGAGTGGTGTGGTGAACACGATTTGGTAAAGGTATCGATGAGAGGCCATGTAGGAGTACATGGTGGGTTGTTTCATTGAAGCCGACCTTAAGCACTGAGATCTGTATGTGTGATTTAAGAATCAGCTACTACCATGCATTGGGCCCGAAACCAATGGACCCTCTCGGCTTCTTATTCACCCTAGTTCTCCGTCCAGGAGTTGCAAGTAGTTTCTGGTGTTTGTAGCCTACTGGAGGCCGTGGACAGCGCTGACCGTAGGGGTGGGCTGTGATGCGGTAGGTACGTGGCACGGTGTACCGAATACCCGTTAGGTATCTCGGGAACCCTGTTCACATCGTTCGGGGCCGTATGGGAAACCTCGGCCGGACTCCTGCGGATGGAACCTGGATAGGCGATAAACCTGGACTGGAGGCTTAGGTGATTAGGTAGGTCATGGCCGACACCCATGTTGGGCTTCCGCTTGAAGGTTGCCGAGTACATGTCGTGTAAGCGACGGTAAGTGGTGAGAGCGTGTATGAAGAAGTACACCCCTGCAGGGTTATCATGATCTATTCGAATAGCCGCGTCCGCGGTAAAGGACTACTTGGTTGCCTATATAGTTCATAGACAAGTAAATGGAAACTACTAAAAACCTCAAGATAAGTGTGAGTGCCGAGGATGGCTCTTCCGTAGGAAGACGGAGGTGGATCCTCGGTAGTGTATTGAAGTGGTGAGTAGTGGACTCGTGTGCGCAAAACCATTTCAAGTAGGAGTATCGTAGGTTAGTCTAGCCAAGAGTCAAAGCTGGCTTGCTGCAATAACTCCACCAACCCTTCTTGATACTATGCATGTATGTAGGATCTGATGTAAGTCTTGCTGAGTACCTTTGTACTCATGTTGCTATAATCTACATTTTTACAGAAGACGCTGCAACCCCTTCTGATGGGTTCTATGTAGACGTTGACATCAACGAGTAGGCTAAAGACCCAGGTGGTGACCCTGAGCTTGTGAAGGACCACGTAGTATAGCTAGGCTTTCCAAGCCTCTTTTATTTTACTAGTTGTCTATACTCAGACAAGTTACTTCCGCTGCTGGTTTGTATGACTGTATGACTTGTATGTGGGGTCGTGAGACCCGTACCTTTGTGTATGTTATGTATGGCTCCCTGAGCCTTAAATAAAGTACTTGTGTCATAGAGTCATGTTGTGATGCTTCGTTGTATTTGCACATATCGAGCATATTGTGTGTATGATTGAAATGCTTGGTATGTGTGGGATCTGACTATCTAGTTGTTTATCTTTAGTAGCCTCTCTTACCGGGAAATGTCTCCTAGTGTTACCGCTGAGCCAGGGTAGCTTGCTACTGCTCTGGAACACTTAGGTTGGCCGGCATGTGTCCTTCTTCGTTCCTGTGTCTGTTCCTTCGGGGAAATGTCACGCTTTGAGTACCGGAGTCCTGTTAGCCCGCTACAGCCCGGTTTACCGGAGTCCTGCTAGCCCAGTGCTACAGCCCGGACCCACTTGCTGATGACCGACACGTTCGAAGCTGGGTCATGGATGCCTGTCCCTGTAAGTCTGTGCCACTTTGGGTTTACGACTAGTCATGTCAGCCCGGGCTCCTTATCATATGGATGCTAGCGACACTATCATATACGTGAGCCAAAAGGCGCAAACGGTCCCGGGAAAAGGTAAGACGACACCCGTGGGGATACCGTGCGTGAGGCCGCAAAGTGATATGAGGTGTTACCGGCTAGATCGATGTGACATCGAGTCGGGGTCCTGACAACTACACTGCCGACTTACCCCCTAAAACATGGGTTGAAAGTTATGAGATGGCGATGGAACTGCTGGATGTTGATGATGCTCCATGTGCTAAGTACTTCACCATGATGTTGGAAGGGACAGCTCGTACTTGGTTGAAAGGGTTGCCAGCCAACTCCATTGGGTCTTGGGCCGAGTTAAAATCCCAGTTTATCCAGAATTGTAAAGATACGTGCAAGTAGCCCATGTCAATTGTGGATTTAGCCTCTTGTGTCCAAGAAGAAGGTGAGTCAACCACTCATTAGGTGCGTTGGGTCTCAACAATCCTGCACTCGTCGGATCGCATCAATGCCGATTCAGCAGTCTTAATGTTGGAGAATAATTATCGTTTCACACTCCTGAAGCAGAAATTAGGGCGGCTCAAACGCCACTGCAACAACATGGGGACACTCATGGAGGCTCTGGTTAAGTACGCTGACTCCAATGGTACCAAGGACCCTGAGTCTGATGATGAAAAGCCGGGAAAGGGAAAGAAGAGTAACAACACCAGAGGGCAGCAACATAACCTGGCGAATCAGGGAGGCAACGGTAAGCGCAAAGCTGATAATAGTCTAGACTTTGTGGCTAACACTAATGCGTAGAATAATGGTCAGCGTCATAAGGGTAAGCCGCCCTCACGGGTTGGGGGTCAGGTTTTAATCTCGAGCAGCTGCTGAATCAACCCTGCCCAAGGCATGGTACACGGGAAAGGTCGTCTGGTCACCTCCAGAAGGATTGCTTCATCATGAAGGAGTATAAAAATTCCAATCTATTTCAAGACAATCATGGGCCGGGTGGCGGCTCAGGCTCCGCCTCTCATGGTCTGGGTTATGGTGGTGGTGGTTCTAACTCTGGGTTCTAAGGTAATCAAGGCAATCGATGCAATCAAGGTGGTTACCATCAACAGTCAGGTCAGGGGAATCAGCAGCAGCAATCTGGGTATCAGAGTAACCCAAAGTAGGTGAACAGCGGGCAGTACCACGTTTTCACCACAAGTTTATGCAAGCGGGATCAGAAACTCCGTAAAAGGCCAGTGAACGCTGTTGAGCCGGCGATTCCCCATTACTTGCGCTGGTCTGAGCAGCCCAATGTATGGAGTCGGGATGATCACCCGCTCCGGGTTGATACTCTGTGTCATTTGGCTTTGGTGGTGGCGCCTCAGGTGGGAGCTTATAAGATCACTAAGGTTCTCATGGACGGAGGAAGCAGCATCAATATCCTTTATTATGAAACTTTCTGTCGCATGGAGTTGACTGATAAGAATCTGAAGCCATCGAACACTATTTTTCATGGCGTGGTGCCTGGTAAGTCGGCATACCCAGTTGGTAAGATAGCTCCGGAAGTTGCTTTTGGAGATGATCATGACTCTAGGTCAGAGACATTGACCTTTGAAGTGGTGAAAATCAAGAGCCCTTATCATGCTTTGTTTGGACGGCCGGCTTATGCTAAGTTCATGGCAAGGCCTTGTTATGTTTACCTGCGGCTCAAGATGTCGGGTCACAAGGGAACCATCACGGTGCACGGAAGCCGGAAGATCGCTTTAGAGTGCGAGGAAGGTGATGCAGCCTATGCTGAGTTGGTCTGTGCAATAGGGGAGTTAAAATTTTACAAAGATAATGTTGACCCGGCTGACATGACATCATTGAAAAGGCCAACTACGGAGCACGACCCGGTGTTGAAGTTTAAGTCAGCAGATGATACCAAGCTAGTGGATTTCGTTCCTGGCGATTCATCCAAGCAATTCAGCATCAATGCTAATCTGGATCCGAAATAAGAAAGCGCGCTCATCGAGTTCATCCTTGAGAACCGGGACATCTTTGCATGGAAACCTTCTGACATGCCAGGTGTACCGAGGGAACTTGCTGAGCACACTCTTAATATTAATCCCAATTTTAAGCTGGTCAAGCAGTTTCTTCATCGTTTCAATGAAGTGAGGCATAAGTCCATTGGTGAAGAGGTAGCCCGGCTCTTGGCGGCTGGGTTTATTATTGAAGTTTTTCATCCGGAGTGGTTGGCCAACCCGGTGCTGGTACTTAAGAAGAACGACACTTGGCATATGTGTGTGGACTACACAGACTTAAACAAGGCATGTTCGGCTGATCCTTTTGCTCTCCCTCATATTGATTAGATTATTGATGCTACGGCGGGTTGTGGGCGTTTGGGTTTTTTGGATGCTTATTCTGGGTAGTATCATATCAAGATGGCAGTTAAGGACCAGGAGAAGATGGCTTTTATAACTCCCTTTGGAGCCTTCTGCTATGTGTCTACGCGTTTTGGGCTCAAGAGTGCCCAGGTGACTTACTAGCGCTGTGTGCAGTATTGTCTTCATAATCAGACTGGGCGCAATGTTCATGCTTATTTGGATGATATTGTAGTGAAATCCAGAAACAAGGAGACCTTGTTACATGACTTTAAGGAAACCTTTGATAACCTCCGGGTTTATAAGATGATGCTTAACCCGTCCAAGTGCATCTTTGGTGCTTTTGGGTTTTCTGGTTTCTAACAGAGGCATTGAAGCTAATCCAGAGAAGACCAAGGCCATTACTTCTTTGACTAAGATGTTGTGTGTCCATGATGTTTGATGTCTGGCGGGTTGTATTGCGGCCTTAAGCCCGTTCATAAGCCGGTTGGGAGAGAAGGACATCCCTCTGTATCAGATGATGAAAAAGACAGATAATTTTGTTTGGAGTGATGTTGCTAACGCAGCGTTTGAGGACTTGAAGAAACAGCTGGCTGAGCCCCCCGCTCTTTCTGCTCCTATTGATAAAGAGCCATTGTTGTTATATGTGGCTACTAATGCCCGGGCTGTCAGCGTGGCTATTGTGGTAGAACGGAAGGAGGCGGGCAAGGAGTATCTGGTTCAGAGGCTGGTTTATTACACCAGTGAGATTCTTATTGAGTCCAAGCAGAGATATCCGCACTGGCAGAAACTTGTATATGGGGTGTTCATGGCCAGCCGGAAGCTTAAGAAGTATTTTTTGGGTCATCCAATCATTGTGGTTAGTTCTTCTCCCTTAGGGGATATTATTCAAAATAGAGAAGCCACAGGTCGGATAGCCAAGTGGGCCATCGAGCTTGGACCTCATGGTTTGAAGTATGTGCCTCGCACGGCCATCAAGTCTCAAGCACTGGTGGATTTTATCAATGACTGGATAGAGCTGCAGATGCCTGAAGAAAAGCCAGATAACACATATTGGACTATTCATTTTGATGGGTCCAGGCAATTAGAAGGCTCGGGGGCTGGAGTTGTGCTAGCTTCCCCTCGAGGTGATAAATTTTGTTATGTTCTCCGGCTAATGTTCCCTTGTACTAACAATGCAGCTGAGTATGATGCCTTGATCCACGGTCTTCACATGGCTAAGGAGATGAAGTTAAGACAGATGAGGTGCTTTGGCGACTCAGACTTGGTAGCTCAACAAGTTTCTGGTACTTGGGATTCTAAGGATCCACTCATGGCGGCTTATCGTCAAGAGGTTGATGCTACTGCGGGTCACTTCAAGGGTTATCAAGTTGAGCATATTGATCGAAGGAAGAATGAGGCGGCTGATGCTTTAAGCCGGCTAGGCTCTTAGCGTAAGCCGGTGCCACCCAATACTTTCTTGGATATTCTGTGTAACCCCTCAGTTAAGTTGCCTACAGAGGAAGATCTTGCTATTCCTGACCCAAAAGCACAATTGGTGGCAGCCATTCATACTATTCCTGATTGGATAGTACCTTATTTGGCTTATATGACCCGGGGAGAGTTACCTGAGGATGAAACCTTAGCCAGGCAGATAACCCGGCGGTCTAAGTCAATGACAATTGTCAATGGAGAGCTGCATCACTGCAGTGTTACAGGGGCCTTTCAACGTTGTGTTTCTCCAGAAAAGGGCCGTGAGATTCATGAAGGAGATTGTGGTCATCATGTCGGCTCTAAGTCTCTTGTGGCTAAAGCTTTTCATCATGGATTTTGTTGGCTGATGGCTCATGCTGATGCTGAAGACCTGGTCAGTAAGTGTGATGGATGTCAGAAATTTTCACGACGAGCCCATGTGCCAGCTCGAGAATTAAGGATGATTCCAATTACTTGGCTATTTGCAGTCTGGAGGCTTGATATGGTCGGACCTTTCAAAAGGTCCAAGGACAAAAAGACACATCTCCTGGTGGCGGTTGATAAATTTATAAAGTGGGTTGAGGTAGATCCGATCAGTAAATGTGACGCAGCGACAGCGGTTCAGTTCATTAAGAAGGTGATTTTCCATTTTGGCTTTCCCCACAGTATCATAACTGATAATGGCACTAATCTATCCAAGGGTGCTATGAATGAATTTTGTCAACGTGAGCACATCAGGCTTGACGTATCATCAGTGGCTCGCCCCCAATCTAATGGTCAAGCCGAGAGAGCCAATCAAGAGATCCTGAGAGGCATCAAGCCCCGGCTTATGGTTCCCCAACAGAGGACGCCAGGTTGTTGGGTGGAGGAGTTACCTTCTGTGTTATGGATCATAAATACCACCCCCAACAGATCTACGGGTTACACGCCTTTCTTCATGGTTTATGGAGCAGAAGCGGTTCTCCCTAGTGACATCCGTCATGACTCACCTCGTGTGGCGGCTTATGTTGAAGCTGACAATGAAAAAGCACGTCAGGAAGCACTTGACCTGTTAGATGAGGAGCGTGACGTCGCGGCGGCTTGTTCGGCAATCTACCAGCAAGATCTGCGCCGTTATCATAGCCGCCGGGTTAAAACCAGAACTTTTCAAGAAGGTGATTTGGTGCTCCGACTCATCCAGGATCAACCTGACATGCACAAGTTATCCCGACCTTGGGAAGGACCTTTTGTGGTCAGCAAGAATCTCAACAATGGATCCGACTACCTTATCGACGTTCGAGAGCACAAGGACTCTCGTAAGTCAGAGGAGGAGACCCACCGGTCGTGGAATATTGCTCATCTTCGGCCTTACTATACTTGAGCCACTGGCACTTCTGATGTACATATTTTGACGATGTATATATTATGATCAATATAATAAAGCCGGCATCCCTGCTAAAGCAGGGCCTCTGCCATTTTTCTTTTACATAATGAGTTTTTGGTCACTTGGGGGCTTCCGACTTATAAAGCGAAGTTATGATTACCCTTTGATTCGGCTTATATGCCATGAAAAAAATATATACTTGGGGGCTTGCTACCCAGGTTAAAAGGACCAAAGAGAGTCTGTTGCAAAGCACAACTCAAACATAGGTGCCCACTGAGCATAGCTCAAAAATATTGGTTGGGGGCTCTTTGTTCAAAGAACAAGAGTTTTGGTGACCCTTGCAGTAAGCTTAAAAGCCAAGCTTGGAAGCCAGGTGTATTCACCTAAAAACCCGGGTTATCCTGCCTTTTTAAGTCTGTCACTCCGCCCAGGTAATCTTGGAATGACCCGCCGTACTTTTGACAAGTCAATCTTATACAGACCCCGAACTTGTCAAAGTTAAAACGACGATTGGTTATGTGAGGTCTGGCTTATAAGGTTTGTATGAAGGTTTAACTCGGTAGCTATGCATCCCTTGCAAGCACTTGATTTTAGGCCTAGCAGCCTATGAAAAGCCTTGTTTCCTTTTGTTTCTTATTCAAACGATTTTTTGGAGGTTTGTCCTTGGCGACACGTTAAAATCCAATGAGGTTTATAACACTTTATGATTACAATTCACCATTGTTTATTAACCCGGCATGGCTTTCGACTATAAGTCATCAGTATATGATAAGATAATATCTGGTGTTTATTAACCTAGCCCAGCTTTGTTCATAAGCTGGCAATATATGACAATTCCACAGAGCATCAGAGTGCTCAAACTTTTGGGTTAACACCCTTACTGCACTGGCTTGATAAGTCGGCAGTGTGATCAAATATCACAGGTATGATATGCCTGGTCATGATTATATATGGTTATAATTGAACCAGCCCTGGTTATAAACTATTTTAGTTTCCAGTGATTATATATATTGGGTATTATGACCCGTCCGGCGGTAAACCGTCAGGACACTTGTGATCTGTATTGCATATAGGAACTGATTCAAATTTTACAAGCACAAGTGGCAGATCTTAAATTGGTCGATCAACAGTGTCAGGTAAAGCAAAATATGCATGATGGCATAGCAGATCAAGAGTTTATGCTAGTCTATTACAAGGCATTTGATGGCCCAACAAGACTACGCGTTCATCAAAGTATTCTGATAAGTACACATGCTTATGATTGTTACCGGGTTGAAGCCTCGGGATCTTCCTGCACCTCCTCTTCATCTTCCACTCCTTCCTTATCCATCAGCTGGAAGTCAGGAGTAGCCCAGTTGATACCGGTCAACGCTCTAAACACAGCTTCATCGTCAATAAGATTTGATGGATCAATGTCAGGGGCAAAGGTATGCTTACGAATCGTAGGAATAAGATCTGTTGGTTCATGAACCGGCGTGGCAATCTTCTTGTTGTCAACATCATAAGCCGCCTGGTAGGTGGATAAGCTAGTTTCATCAACTAGTTTGCTTGCTAATGGACGCATAGCTCTTGCTATCTTTGCGAAGTCATCAGCACTGAAGTCTTATCCATCTTCTTTGACACTGGGGCAGCCATTGGCCAAATCTTTTGGGTCAAGATCGGCCTGCCATGCTTTGGCCCGGCTTAATGCAGTCAAAGCGCCAGCTCTGGCAGCTCCCCGTTTTAAGTCGTCATTTCTCTTGGGCAGCACTAGTAATTGCTTCAAAGTGTCTTGGATAAGTGTTGAAGGAGCTTTCTTATGTATCATAGCAGTGATGGTTCATTGGGCACCAGTATATAGCTATTCCACAAGAGTGTAGACAACTTTAAGCTGGATACGCATATCTGAGCCCAACTTAGCCCTTCGTGAACCTGTATCCATAAAGTTATGGGTAAGCCGGCAGATGTTTTTATTATGATTCTTCCAGTATAGGGGGGATATGTTCTTACCAAAGATAGCTGCTGACATACTATTAATCTGCTGCTTTAAGCCGGATAACTCTTCAGTCTCACCGGCTTAAGCGCGGCCTCAGCATCTTTAGCTCTTTTCAGCAGGGCTGACTTCTCTATCTCCCACTCTGTTTCTTTTGTTTTAAAGCTTCCCTTCAACTTTTCCATCGCTGCTAAGGCATTGGTCAGTTCATCTTTGGCTTTGGAAGTTTTGGCTTGTTGAGATTTGATGTTCTCTCGGAGGTCGGCGACTTGAGATTCCTTACTGCTAAGCTCATTCTGCAAGAGATAAAAAAATTGTGAGATGGCAATGCATTTATACAAAGTCCCAAGCACAATACAAGTATTATCCTTGGCACTTGGGGGCTAATGTCTATTGCTTCTTCAAATACTACGAAGTCCCAAGCACAATACAAGTATTATCCACTTGGAGGCTAATGCATATTTGTCTTATCAAGAAATGGATATATTTGTTGACCCGGACAAAGGGTGGTGATCCGGTTTATGAAGACTACGAACAGTATTATTTCTTCAAAGATGATAAGTTCGACGTAACGTAAATTGTTAAGCCGACCCTTGAGGGCTACGGATGCAATGTTTACTTCTACTACTCAAAAGTCCCAGCTTAACATATTTATTAAGCCGGCCCTTGGGGGCTACATATGCAGAACTGAAGTGCTATTGTCATAAGTCCCGGTTCATATCCAAAATATAAACTGGCCCTTGGGGGCTATTGGTTTTCGCCTATGCAACTGTTGAAGTTTAACGCGCATTCTATTTTGTCATGTCCAATAAACTTGGCGGCTAATGGAAATATATGAAAGGAAGCGATCCTTCATCAAGTTCACTAAGCTGGCTTCAAAATTATGGCTGGTGTATAAACGGTTCAGATAGCCAGAATGGATGTCTTGGGCACTGAACTGGGTATAGTGCTCTAAGCCTATATTCCACTTGCCTTTATCCTCAGCAGGAATTTCTTCTTTGGTGTTGTGTCTGGATAAGGCAGTAGGACGACCCGGAGTAGTGAAGCCATGACCAGTAATGGTAACATCATCACCTTTTTGGGTCGGCTTGATAGGACTGGTGGCTCTGATAGGGCTCGGCGGATTGATATCAGTTGGGTTAACCTTCATCTGATCAAGGTCAACATGGTGGTCTTCTGGGGGCAAATCATCAGCAGTGTTATGAGCAATTGGGTGAGAAGACTCTGGTTGTTGTCTTTCTGGCTCAGATGGATTGGGGTCATTGACCGGCTTATTCGGCTTTGCCTTTTTACTGGGTTTAGCTTGGCCCCTGAAAAACAAGAAAAAAATCAAGGTGATTACCAAGCACAAAAATTGGAAGAGTTAAAAATAGTCTTATCCAGGTACAGTCTTGAAAGCTGGAATTTGTGTTCCTGTTGACTCGCCAGAGGAGGAATGAGAAGTCCCCTGATAGTTTGAATCAGACGGGTTAAGAGGTTGTCGAAAATAATCCGCCTTGCGGTAAAGTACGTCAGAAATATGTAAGACCTCTGGACGGCGTTTGCGAAGTGGAGTGTTCGGTAAACCGGAAGAGGTGATCATGTTGCCGCTATGCCGGGTCGTGCGGCGAGCTTCATGTTGCTATTTCGTCAAAAGAAAGTTTGGATCCAAGTGAGCTAGAGGGTGAGAAAATCTTACTTTCCGGCTTACTTGACGGGTTTTTTTTGTTGGCAGAGGTTCTGAGCCAAAGGAAAGAATAATTACCTATGCGTCACCAGCACGGCTAGCCTCTGCGTCGTCCTGATAACAATCATTGTCAATGAGATGTATGAAAAAAGAGCCAAGTGAATCAAGTTCTACCTCTAATTCATGATTATCATCGTCATCGTCAATGTTTAACTCGGCAGATTCTGAGGTTTTCTTTTTGGAAGGTTTCTTGTTGGCCTTGGTTTTGACACGAGGTGCTTTGGCCGGCTTATCCTGCGGTTTCTTCTTCCAAAATGGATCATCAGCCTATTTAAATTGGAAAGATAATATTAAAAATGTGGATTAAGTAGGAGTTGGGTAGTTCTTACAGCTGGTGGCTTGTTGACTATGCAGAAAGGACTAAGTCCAGTTTTGTTGCACTCTTTTACAGGCTCATTCAACAACTTTTTGGTGGCTTCAGTAACTTCTGCCTCAGTTAAATGAATATCACAATGGCGCTGAGGATCTTTAGTATCACCAGTATATTCGCACATTAAGCCAGGGCGACGGCTTAAAGGCAAGATACCCCAAGATAGCCAACACCGGTAAAAATCAACGCCAGTCAAGCCGTTGGCCGTAAATGCTCTGAGATTCGAGAAGGCACGTGCATAATTGGCCCGTTCCTTTGCATCAAGACGTTGGGGAAGTGGATGGTTGTTGTTAAGCCGGTGCTCGCGGTAACCCGGCAAAGGATTTTCACCAGCTGGGGATGTGTCTCGCACATAGAACCAAGTCTGGTTCCAATATTTGGGGTGGCTATGCAGCTTGGCATGAGGAAAACTAACATCTTTCCTTTTCTGTATGATGACTCCACCAAGTTCTTGGCATGTCCCGTCAACAAATTTAGTTAGGCGGTTTAAATAATAGAATTCCCTGAACAGATCAACTGTGGGCTCTTCTTGAAGATAGGCTTCACAAAATACTTGAAAGTTGCAAATGTTAGACACGGAGATGGCTCCGATGTCTTAGTGTGCAGTTGGAGGAAATGAAGCACATCACGAAAAAAAAAATTGACCGGGAGGACTGAACCCCCGACCTAAGTGATCAGTAAAAACAATCACTTCTCTATCTTTGGGTTGAGGAAGGACTTCATCACCAGGAGCTCTCAAGTGGATATCCTCCTTTTTAGCTAAGGCGCCAGTGGCGACATAATTGTTTAGATCTCCTCATTAATCAGGATTTGACCCAATTGCAAGAAGTATATGTCTTAGCCATTTCTGAAAAAAGATTATGTCAGTTTAAGGTGACATAGTTAAGTTGGCTTATGGTTAAAGGACAAAAAATAATGAAGCACGACTAGGTATTAAGCCGGAGCTCGATATTTCAAGATTATCGAGGAACTGTTGGCGGCTTAAGAGGGGACTAATGATACCTGGCGGGTTATTATTTTTGAATTAAGACGCATATACCAATGTGGTACAGATGAAGCACAATGGCTAAGTGTTTAGAAAAATAGTTTTCGCAGATTGATGCCATTATTTCAGATCTAGCTCACTCCAGTTAAATACAAAAATATTCAAACATAAAGTATCAGTTCTTGAGCAGTTCATGGATACAGATCTATTTTCATCTACGAAGGAGATATTCTAGTAGTAAAAGGGATTGCTATGATTGTCGCGATGTAGGAGTAGTGCCAAGGGCGAATCAAAAATCTTACAGCCAAGAGCAAGGACGACCTTCGATGAACTTCATTGAAACCCTAACGGATCTGTAAAGAGAGGAAGAAGAAGAACTAACCAGGGATGTTGAGCGGCAGAGGTGCGCAGATGAGATCTGGTCCGAACAGGATGATGCAGCGGCCGTTGTTGGAGCAGAGGCGGGGATTGGCAGCAGCGGCGGAACTCGTGTGCTGGGGTGTCACGAGGAAGAAGACAAGACGAAGAGGCACGGGGGGAGTGAAAGAGACCCCCGGCCCTATTTATAAGGTAAATGGATAAGTGGCAAGCGCGGAATCGAGGAGGTCAAAAAACGGATATGTGAAAGTGCAAACGCCTCGATTTTCAGAGATTCACTAAAAATAAGGAGATACATTAAAGATTTTGGCTTTGTGTAAAATTAATGACAGGTGACGTCACAACGGGTTATCATGATCCCAGAGGATGATGTCATGGCGAGTTACAAGGTTTTCCCGAAGGTAATGAAGAAGGGATTTTTTCTAAAGTATTTAAGATTGATATGAACAAGTTCAAATCAACCTGGGGCCTAATGTTGGGGATATAGCTCTTGAGATAACCCGCCTAGGAGGGGCCAGGTTATACCCATGGCGACTCGGAAGACAAAGCCCAGGAAGGAACTGAAGATGGCGGTTCAGGATGATGACTTATGATGGGCCCAAGGCTCATTGGCAGCTTAAGGCCCATAGGTGTAAACCGCCATATGTGTATGACTTGTATTACAAGGCAATGGTAGTCAAGTTACCAGGCCGGACACGTTTTATGAGCCGGCTGGGACTCCGTAAGCCATCAGGCGTTAACCTGAGTATATAAAGGGACGACCCGGCGACGGGTTAGGGGCAAGAAAGAAGAGATCGAGAGCTAGCTCAAGCGTATTCGCTCCCTAGTAATCGAGACATAAGTAATACCACCTCAACTGGATTAGGCCTTTACCTTCACAGCAAGGGGCCGAACCAGTATAAACTCCTTGTGTCCTTTGTCCCGTTTTAACCCCTTTAAGCTAATCTCGTTGTGATGGCTCCTCGACTAAGTCCTTGCACTAGGACATCTGCCGTGACAACCCCACGACACTCTCCCTCTCCTTCCTTTTCCCCTCCAATAAGAAAGGAAAAGAGGGGGAGCGAATCCTACTAGGAGTGGAGTCCTAGTAGGACTCCCCCCATGGCGCACCCCTCATGGCCTGTCACCTCCTCCTCCCCTCCTTTATATACGGGGGCAAGGGGCACCCCATAGGACATCAATTGTTCTCTTAGCCGTGTGCGGTGCCCCCCTCCACAGTTTAGTCCTCCGGTCATATCGTCGCAATGCTTAGGCGAAACCCTGCGCGAATCACATCACCATCACCGTCACCACGCCATCGTGCTGACGAAACTCTCCCTTGACCATCTGCTGGATCAAGAGTTCACAGGTGTGCGTCGGTCCTAAACAAACGGTTTTTAACCCCTTTCCGTGATGGCATTTGGAACCGTCTCCAAGTGAGTGTGGGCGATAGGGAGGTCCTTCCCACACGACCTAGAAACCGTGGGGGAGAGCCTTGATGCATACAGTTGTCCCTATATAACCGTTTCCAATATCTCGAATATTCCAAACGCTTCATCCTTGCTACTCGTTTGTGCTCGCATTCCCATCGCAGTCGGAGTTTTGTGGTTCTTCCTAAAACCAGGAAGTTTCCAGGCACGGGAGTTTTCTAGGAAGATTCTAGGCACGGGAGTTTTACGATGCCTGGCACATCACAAACAGTTCATGATTATAAACCGTGTACAATAGGTAGACAATCACACACATTTAGTTTTCCCGCACCGTATGTGATAGTGTCTGACATCACACACGCTTTGCAAACGGCAACTGTGTGCATGCTTGCACATGTTTCCTCTCTGTGAACCGTCTCGGATTACGGTGTATATCGCAAACGTTTGTGTTTTACCAACTTTTTGTGCCGTAATGACCTGCACAATGTAATTTCGCCCTAATTTAATTGCTGCTATTTAAAATTGTACCTAATTTAAACTTGAAAGTAGGCTATAGCTTTATCCATATCCATCAGGTTCAAACAACCAATGCATTATTCGATTCACAGGTACATATATTTAAGAATTACATAAGCACCAAATAAAGAATGATGTACCAGGGTTCTATACTTGTACTATTACAGAAGGCAAAGAAAGAGGCAACAGACATTCCAGTTGCTGAACAAGGTGAAGCGGAATGGCCCTATTGTGCTCTCCTAGATGCAGAAGTCATGCAGGACTCTAGTCCAACCCCTTGTGATGGCCAGCCGCCAATCATGTAGTTTGAGATCGGTAATCTTGAGTAAACTGCTTCAAGATCCATTGCAAAATAAAAAAGATTCAGATATTGTCATCTAACACAACTCATTACGGGCAGTAAAAAGAAGACTACAGGGTTCTTACTTACCATCCTGCAGTTCACTGTTGTCTTGCATAAAGTGTAAACAAATAGTTCTATTGACATCTTTTGACCCATTTTAATTACAATCTTTATCAGTTTCCTCACTTGATACTGGTTCATGAATATCTCATTGCCCCATACGCAGAAAGGGTCGAAGTGTGGATCTTTGGCAATGATATATGTACCTAAAAGCACCAAGTTAATATTAGAAGCTAAACAACAATTGAAAAATGATGTAGTACAACACTCCATCCATCCCATTATATAAGATTTTGTTACATGTATATCTATACATCATCAGAACATTAAGGTAACACTCTTCCTTGTTGCTATGTAGCCTGGGATTGCATATTTAGTCATTCAGTACAATGCATGTTGCTAAACAACAATTGAAAAACGAAAAGGCATGTTAACTGCAATATCCTTAACAACAACCAAATATCGTAATTCATAGTGGTATTGTCGAAACATTTATTGATGAAATTGAACTGCACGGCAAATAGTTGCACATATAGAGCATCACATTGTGAAGAACTAAAATAAACAAGTCATAAGGACATCTCTAGGCAATCCTTAAAAAGTTAAAGGACTAAAACCCTTAGTGGATATATATATACTCCAGTATTTTTTGGCCTTTTTTAGTCGATCCCCTAAACTTAAGGTTGTAAACTTCAATTTGATCAAGTTCAAAGCAGGTTCAAGCAAAAGTAGCATGCATTCAAACATAAACATAGATAGTTTTGCATAATCGAACATAAAACATAAATTTAAACTAAGCTAAACTACTTTCGGTCGAAGTAGAGGTCAAGACAATCCTTCCTCGTCATGTACGGTGTGCCGCTAGCCGGGTCCGGGCCAGTACCGTTGTCGGGGTCGTTGGGGAAGGCACTCCTCCACTCGTCGATGTCGATCTCCTTGTCCTCGGGGCCCACCTCGACGCCCTCCATGTCGCCGTCGCCGCCGCCTTCGACCTCCTCATCAGAGGAGATCGCGATAACCTCACCGCCCTCTGCGCCATCGTCCTCGCCGCCTTTGACCTTGTCATTGAAGGAGAGCATGATAACCTCACTGCCCTTCGCACCGGAAAAGATCGCCCGCTCCGCCTCCATGAGCTCTGGGTGCTGCCGGCGGAGCTCTTGCATGTAGGCCTCGTCGGCGGCCTCGGCCTCGAGGCGCTCCCATGCCTCGCGGTCCTCCCACGCCATAGCCGAGCTCACCACCCCTGGCTCCGGCGGAACAAGGTCGATCGGACGTGTGCTAAAGGGGAAATTCAGCCTAGCCGCCGCATCGTGGTTGCGGACCTGCCAGCAGTCGTACTCCATGGCCACGAGCTAGGCCGTGTGGAAGCTACCGAGCCACCGGCGGGTGTGGGTCTCTTGATCTGTAATCTCGGCGACCCACGTCCCCCACCGCCGCTGCCGGACCCCGAGGTAGGACTTCATCGGCTGCCGGGTCTGAGGGAGGACGGGGAAGTCCTTGAACCGGCGTAGGGGTGCGGCAGCAGGCGGACCGGGGCACCAGCGACGACGGATCAGGCCCGCGGATGATGACGGGGACACCTTGGCGGCCACCTTGCCGGCGTCGGGCGAAAAGGCCGCGATAAACCTCTTTTTGGCCATTGGCTCCGTGAGCTCCCCGGCACACAGGAAGAGGTTGAGGATGGAGGCGCCGGCGATGGCGGCGACCTACTAATGCTTTCGAGGGTTGTGTGTGTCTGTGTGAGCGGAGGTTTTAGGGTGTGTGTGTGGAGGGGGGGCGGGGGCCGGGGGCAAGGTTGTCTTTGAGGAAATACTGCGGCACCTAAACATTTTACTAGGCGGGAGTAACAAGGCAGGGATATTGAAAATTTGGATCAAGGGCGAGCAGATATTTTTGAGATTGCGATGGATGCAGAGGCTGGAGTAAAATGCTGGGGCTACTGAAAATTTGAATCAAGGGACTGAAGTAGAAAGGGAGTAACAGACATAGCACACGGTCCGCACATACTAATCGTCTGCTATCAAACATTAAAACATTCCAGGCGGTAGATATTTTCGAGATTACGAGCCAGTAATATTTTCGAGATTGCGAGGGATGCAGAGGCGGGAGTTTTTGGGGAGAGAGCTACACTACTGGAATCAGCTTCTTTGCCATCTGCCATGGCGGACGGCAAAGGCATAGATCACAGACGGCAAACTTCTTTGCCGTCCGCTAGCGGAAGGCAAACTGTCCAGATGAACGCCTACCAGCAAAGGCCTTCTTTGTCGCCCGCTTCTTAGAAACGGACGGCAAAGGATTACGCCGTACGCCATCCGAGGCTAGCATACGGCAAAGACAGCTGACGGCAGTGCGGTGGCGTGAGAGCTGTTAGGGGGTTAACGGCGCTCTTTGCCGTCTGCTAGCGAACGGCAAAGAGTAAAAGAGCAGACGGCAAAGAGCCTAGCTAGGCAGCACTGGGAAGCTGCCATGTGTCCAGATATGCCGTCCGCCAGCACACGGCTAAGAGGTTGGAATCATTGCCGTCTGCTGGCAGACGACATAGCTGGTCACTTTGTCGTTCGCCAGCAGACAACAAAATGACCAAATAGGCAGCCAGTGTTCCCAGTTTGCACAGGTGACTGCCATGTGTCCTCTTTGCCGTCTGCTAGCGGACGGCAAGAGGCTATATATCCCTTGTTTTTATTTAAATCCCATTAATTAGACATGGTTTCAAACATAGATATACATGCATACATATCCAACATATCCAACAGCATGTCCAACAACATATTTCATCCAATCCAACGACATAGTTCAACAAAGTCCAACATATCCATATATACATAACCAGAAACAAGTTTCCAACAACATATCCATATAGACATACATATCCAAACAAGTTTTCATAAACAACAAGGAAGCACCACAAGAATAGTACACTCCATGAATCCAAGCTTCCTCATGTAAAGCAAATCTGCAAATTGGGAAAGATGAAAGTTAGAAGAAGAAGAAGAAGAAGACTAGTTAGAAGAAGAAGAAGAAGAAGAAGAAGAAGAAGATTTTTTTCTTCTCTTTCTTTTTCTCCTCTCCTCTTCTTTATCTTCTTCTTCTTCTAACTAAGGTAGGTAAAAATGTCATTTTATTGCTAAGCTAGGTAAAAATGCTAAGTGTAGGTCATTTTAGAGCTAAGGTAGGTAAATAGGTCATTTTGGAGCTTAGTAAGGTTATTATGTCATTTTCGAGGAAAATAAGCTAAGTCTATATCATTTTGGAGCTAACAAAGATTATCATGCCATTTTTTACCTAAGTATGCTAAGTATGTCATAAATGAACTGAATAAGCTAAGTATAGCTTATTTTTTATCTAACTTAGGTAATTATGCCATTTAGGAGGAAAATAAGCTAAGTATCCATTTGTAAAGCAAAACACTAGAGAAAACTTACCCTCATCACAACAAATGTGATGAAGATCGCAACTAGGGTAACAATTGATCCAACGGCATAATGATACCAAGCCTCATTATCAATGGCATATTTTCTAATCTTCTTAAGCTTCAGGCGCATTGCATCCATCTTCAAGCACATTGCATTCATCTTCATCTTGTGATCATTGATGACATCGGCAACATACAACTCCAATGTCATCTTCTCTTCTTCAATTCTTTTAATTTTTTCTTTCAAATACTCATTTTCTTTTTCACCTAAATTTAACTTCTCGACAAGAGGGTCCGTTTCAAATTCCGGTTCACATACCTCCTAGATTAAAATATCTCTATGTCAACTTGATGGCCATAATTTGCATAAATGCGAAATGCAACAAATAGTTATGAAAGAGAATTTACCACATCCGAATCATAAAGCGGGCGAGGGACGACCGTACGGAAATCAAGACCATGGCACTATGTATAAGAAACAATCATACAAAGTAAGAAAATTATAAATACCAACTATATAAATCATACAATCATACAAATAACTATATAAATCAAGTACAACATAAAAATTTGAATACCTAATAATCATTATCGGTAATGACGTGCTCGTCATCATCATTAATAAAAGCATCATCATCATCACTATCGGTAATGACGTGCTCATCATCATCATTAATAAATGCATCATCATGTGGAAGGCCACCTTTACGTAATCGTTCAAGCATTGACAGGTCATCTGCAGCAGTAACTTCTTCTTCTTCCGGCTCTTCTTGTTCCAGCTCAGGGGTGAAGTCGGATTCACTATCGTTGTCTACTTCAATGTTCTGGGGTGGAGTAGAGCGGTTCTTGAAACGTTTTTTGGAAAGACGTGTTTCTTGGAAGAATTCTCCTTCGTCATATGTGTCTTGGTTAATGTGAGGTTCATAATCCTTTTCATTGGGGGGAGGTGGTCTAACACGTGGCGGCACTTCATAAACGACGTCCCAACCACTGAGATTTGGATCACTTTGACAGGCCCACGGTAGATAGAAAACTTGGGTTGCCTGTTGAGCCGTAATATAGACATCGGGAACATCCAAATGGGTGCTTTGTTTGATTTCGACTAGCCCTATATGTTCATGAGTCCTTCTAGTCTCCCTCGGCTGGAACCAATAACATCTGAAGACTACGACGTTTGGTGGGTTTTCACCATAGAATTCAAGTTCATAAATTGCTTCAACTCTTCCATAATACTCGATACTTCCTTCACCGATAGCAGAGACACAACAATTTGTAGACTTTCGGTCGGCCATAGATATCTCTTTGCCATAGGTACGAAAGCGATACCCTTTGATGTCGTATTTGTCAAATGAACGGACCTTATAGTCAAAACCATTAGCTACTTGTCTCAATTCGGCATCCATAATCTCTGAATTAGCCTACAAGTTTAATACGAAAGGATTGTTGCATTAGTCGCAAATTAGCCAAAGAAAAAAGGATCTAATGGAAATTACCATTTTTTTAGCCAAGAGATGAAACCGGGAAATTCGGCTCCTTGCTTTGCCAGAAGCTCATACTCTACGACGGAATCCTTTTGGATCACCGCTCCATACGAGAATATGGCGACGTATCGACTGCATCAAAAATCCGGGAATAAGAGAAGTTCAAAGGAATTAGAAGTTGTGAAACAATGTACCGAGATCTTACTCGATGTACGGTCGCACTTCTGTTAGGTTGTTGAAGAGATATAGCGAAATGGTCCGCCATTCTTCAACATCCAAGCTTACTGGTTTCCAACCACCGGCTGGTGCGAGATTCCCTTAGGTTGGATTGACCCTTTTGAGGTTCGTCAGCATTGTACCGAGGCTTGGGATTATGCAAATGATGATTTTTAGCTTCATAGTGCGCGGTCACGAAGTTTGCCGCCTCCTCAGTGATGAATGCCTCCGCCATCGATGCTTCTATTCTATGTTTATTTTTACATTTTGCTCGAAGCGTCTTCCGCATCCTCTTAGTTGAGTAGCACCAACGATTTTGCACGGGCCCCCCAATCGTGCCTCGGTCGGGAGATGCAAAATCAAGTGTTGCATTGGATTAAAGAAGCTTGGCGGAAATATCTTCTCTAACTCACAGATCAACTCCGGAGCCAACTGTTCCATTTCTTCTAGGAGGCCAGGCGATAGTTCTTTCGCACAAAGAACATGGAAGAAATAGCTCAGCTCCGCTAGTACTAGCCATTCATCCTTAGGGATGAAGCCACGCAACATCACCGGCATTATCCGCTCAATCCATATGTGCCAATCATGACTTTTTAGACCAAATATTTTCAATTTTTGAATACTCGCTCCCCTCTTTAGATTTGCTGCATACCCATCGGGGAACATCAACTGCATTTTCGCCCACAAAATAATTTCCTTCATAGTTGGCCTTCCAAAATTGAACCATGCCTTTCGCTTCGTCTAGTTGATCCCCCTTCCTTTCGGTTCTTACATATTTTGTAACGGTCTATCACATAGCTCCTCTTGCTCGACTCTAGCCTTAGTATTATCCTTTGATTTTCCCTCTATGCCAAACAATATACCAAAAATGGCTTCGACGATATTCTTTTCAGTGTGCATCACGTCGATGTTGTGTGGGCAAAGGAGGTCTTTGAAGTAAGGAAGATCCCAGAAGCATGTCTTGTGAGTCCAGGCATGTTCCTTATTATACCCCTTGAAATACCCTAGATGCTCTAGATCTGGCTTGAGAGCGTTTAACTGATCTAGGATCTGTTGGCCTTTCAATGCAGGTGGTGCAGAGTGTTTGACAACTCTACCTTTGATGAAGTTCTTCTTGTCTTTCCTGAACTTATGGCCAGGATGTAGAAACAATATATGCAAGTCGAAGCAACTATACTTGCGCCATGCCGTCAGCCAATGAAACTCAAGACTCCCTTGCATGTGGGGCATGGGAACGTTCCATGCACACACCAGCCAACGAATAGCGCATACACCGGCAAGTCATGCGTCGAGTACATGTACCAGGAACGCATTATGAAGTTCTGTTTGCTAAAGGCGTCGTATGTCTTGAACCCATTATCCCAAGCTTCTTGCAATTCATCCTTAAGTGGCTGCATGTACACATTCATATCTTCCCCGGATAGTTGGGCCCTGGAACTATCAACATCAGGAAAATATTCTTTCATTGCATAATCTTCCCGGGGGGGAGATTGAGTGGAATGACAAACACTGACCAACAATTGTATGGGGCTGCCATCTGACCAAACACACTGAACCCATCTGTGCTGTCGGCGACTCGAGGATGCCTTGGATCTGCCATTTTTTCCTCATGTAATGCATCGAAGCGCTTCCACGCTTCACCATCCTATGTGTGCACCATCATCACATTCCCATCTGCATCTAGTTCGGTTCTTTTGCCTGTTTTGTTCCATGTCATCTGTCTGGCCGTCTCTTCGACCATGAAAAGATGTTGAAGTCTTGGTACGATTGGCATATACCGAAGAACATTAATGGGTATTTTGGTCTGTGTCTTCTCACCCATACCGTTGTCTACCACGACATACCTGGAAGAATTGCAAATGGGACAATAGTTCAAGTCCTCATACTGAAGCCTAAATAAGACACATCCTTTCTCACAGGCATGTATCTTATCATAGGGCATCTTAAGAGCGTGGAGGATCTTGTTTGGCTGGTACAGGTTTGGAGGTAGCACATGGCCTTTGGGTAGAAATCGTTCGAATACTGTCATCATCGCGTCGTAGCATTCTCTGCCCAAGTTGAATTGAGCCTTCAAAGCCATTATTTGTGAGATGGCATCCAGCTGACAAAGCTCAGGGTGCTCGTGGAGAGGACGTTTTGAGGACTCCAACATTTCAGTGAAGGCCTTTGCAGATTCCTCCATCTCCTTGTTCGAGTCCCGAGCATCGTCAAAGTTTTGCACCATGTCTATGGTCCCGGTACCATGCTCGTCGGTGCGACGACGAACCTCGGCTCTGGCATGTTGGGCAGACTCACCATGTAATGTCCAGACCGTGTAACCAGGCGTAAAACCAAGCTTCTGCAGGTCTTTACTCATTTCAAGCTCGTCCCTCTTTTTATAGTTGTCGCAATGGGCACAGGGGCACCAGCTAAATTCCTGGCCATTTGCAAATACGGCTCTAACAAACCCCTTGGTTTTTGTTAACCATTCCTCGGTCCAAACATTCTGACTAGTGTAACCGGTGTACATCCATGCACGATCACGCATATTGTCTTCCTAATGGACACCAGAAATATATACATAATTAAGCAAACCATATCCCTTAGTTAATGGAGTTTGTTAGTTTTATTACGTCCATGCAACCTACACGCTAATAGGTAAAGATGGGTCCTAATCCCACCCGAGTATGTGTAGATCGGGTTCATTTTCCCATGCTCTGCTCCGGATCCGACGCAAAATTTTGGCAGCACCTCCCCGTTGTTCTCCTGATACACGTCTCGGCAATAAGCAGAGAGAATTTGTACCCGGAGAACAACAGGGAGGCACTGACGAAATTCTGCATCGGATCCGGAGCTAAGTATATGGGAAAACGAACCCAATCTACACATACTCGGGCTGTCCATGGATAACGTTGGACAATTCAAAAGAATCACGATTATAAATATGCAAATGCATGCATATTTATAGATGTAACCCTTTCGAACGGGAGACGCATAGTGGTTACGCATACTGATGATTGACACCTATAGCTACCAAGTTTCATCGGCACGAAGAGCGGAACAAAGCAAATGAAGGGGGGGAGGAGATGTCATTTGTGCTCACCAACGAACGGAGGGGCGGAGCTCGTCGAACACTAGACGCTCGCAACAATGAAATACCTGCATATTTAAATCGAAATATGAGTAACATAGCAAGTGTTCGACACCGACGGCCACATGTACCTCACACTGACGATACTTGCTATTTACGGTACCATCGACACCGAGGAATCCTCTAACCCGCTCGTCCCCAGGTAAACTAAATAGCAACTACCATCAGTGCAAGATCCACATCCCACAAGTGAAGCCGGCACTCGACGTCCCGCAACAATAGTTATGGTTGCCGATGACGTTCGAAAATCTTGGTGAATTTGTCTGGCAGCCTCTACAATGAGGATTAAATCCAAGTTTTGAAATTTCAAACAACCAAACTGACTTGAGTTAGTTTGGGTGTTTCAAGTTTCAACACTTAGCTTTCAATCATCATCTCTGAGGCTGCCAGACAAATTTGCAATGGTGTTCGACCACCATCGACGCTGAGAACTGTTGCTGCTGGACGCAAGACCCCTGTGTCACTTGTGGGACATGGATGTAGTATTCAACACCGACGGCCACATGTACCTCGCACTGACGATACTTGCTATTTAGGGTACCATCAACACCGAGGAACCCTCCTTTTCTTCTTCTTCTTCTTCTTCTTCTTCTTCTTCTTCTTCTTCTTCTTCTTCTTCTTCTTCTTCTTCTTCTTTCTCTTCTTTCCTTTTCTTCTTCTTCTTCTTCTTCTTCTTCCTCTCCTTTTTCCTCTTCTTAAACCTAGCACTAACCTAAACCTAAAAACTCAAAACTACACCTAAACCTAGCACTAACCTAAACCTAAAAACTCAAAACTACACCTAATTAAACCTAGCACTAACCTAAAACAAATCAAGAAAATAGAGAACAAGAGAACAGGAAAAAACAAAAACAAAATATTACCTCTTGCTCCGGCATGGTCGGCCGGTTGGGCGGGCCGGCGCAGGGGCCGTGAGGAGGAGGACGACAGCGGGGCAGGGCAGTGCAGGGACCTCAGGGAGGGGTCCGGCGCCGGGGCGGCCCGGCGCAGGCCACTCCGGCGACAGGGCACGATTGGGCGACTCTGGCGGCGGGGCGCGATGGGGCGACGGAGCATGGTGGGGCGGTGGGGCGACGGGGTGCAGCGGGGCGACGGGGCGGGGATGGCCGGCGGCGGTGACAGAGGAGAGAGGCGGGCGCACTGGAGGGAGGGAGAGAGAGAAAGATAGAGAGGGGGAGACGGCTCGGTCCGGTAAGTGGGCCTTCTTTGCCGTCTATTAGCAGACATCAATGAGGGCCACCGTTAGGGCTGGCCTACGTCTCCTCTTTGCAGTCCGCAAGCAGACGGAAAAGGACTAACATTGCCGTCCGCTAGCAGACGGCAAAGTAATCACCTCTTTTGCCGTCCGTTAGCGGATGGCAAAGAAGCAGCTGATGGCAAATAGCATTTTTGCCATATGCCCTTTCTTTGTCGTCCGCTTTGTGGAAGCGGACGGCAAAGAGGCTCTTTGCCGTCAGCTGGCGGACGGCAAAGACCTGGGGGACGGCAAAGAAGCTGATTCCAGTAGTGCTAGTGTTCTTGACACGCCGGCTGTGGACTCTAGCCGATGCACCTTCTCACGTAAGCCATAGGCGTACTATACACCGATGGTGCTCCAAGATATTTTGTCCTACATCTCACACGGTTGGTGATAATAAACTGTGTGGGATCTACTTGATTTGAATTACAAATGGGTCACAGCGGCAATGGGCGAAGTTTGAATTGCTAGACCTTTTCTCTGCAGTGAACATGCAACTATATGTGTGTCATAAAAGAATTGGAATTATTCAGGGTTTCTTTGGACATTTTATACATTAAACTGGTTTTCTAGCCATTTCAGGTGCACAATTTAAAATTAAACTACATGCACATGCTCCGGTGCATACAAGTTGGTTGAAAAATCAAATCCGTGTCCTTCAGTGCATGCTTAGGTCCCATGCAAGAAATGGGAATGAATTTTTTGGGGTTCGTTTGGCCTTTTTTATACATTAACTGGGTTTTCTAGGCATTTTATGTGCATAATTCAAATTTGAACTACAAGCACATTCTCCAATGTACCAAAGTTGGTTGAAAAATCACATGTGTGTCCTTGGGTGAATTTCAGGGTCCCATGCAAGAGATGGGAATGAAATTCAAACAGCAGGGCACTGTTGATTGCCGGCAAAAAGTTGAGATGCCTGGATTTTAAATTATAGTAAATCCAAAACTCGTCTGAAAGTCATGAAACTTGACATGCTATATTGTGATACGTCTCCAATGTATCTATTATTTTTTATTGTTCCATGCTATATTATATTCTGTTTTGGACATTATTAGGCTTTATTATACACTTTTATATTATTTTTGGGACTAACCTATTAACCGGAGGCCCAGCCCAGAATTGATGTTTTTTGCCTATTTCAGAGTTTTGCAGAAAAATAATATCAAACGGAGTCCAAACGGAATGAAACCTTCGGGAATGTGATTTTTGGAACGAACGTGATCCAGAGGACATGGACCCTACGTCAAGAAAGCAACCAGGAAGGCATGAGGTAGGGGGCGCGCCTACCCCCCCCCCCCAGGCGCGCCCTCCACCCTCGTGGGGCCCACGTTGCTCCACCGATGTACTTCTTCCTCCTATATATACCTACGTACCCCCAAACTACCAGATACAAAGGCAAAAACGTAATTCCACCGGCGCAACCTTCTGTACCCGTGAGATCCCATCTTGGGGCCTTTTCCGGAGCTCTGTCGGAGGGGGCATCGATCATGGAGGGCTTCTACTTCAACACCATAGCCTCTCCGATGATGTGTGAGTAGTTTACCTCAGACCTTCGGGTCCACAGTTATTAGCTAGATGGCTTCTTCTCTCTTTTTGGATCTCAATACAATGTTCTCCCCCTCTCTTGTGGAGATCTATTTGATGTAATCTTCTTTTGCGGTGTGTTTGTTGAGACCGATGAATTGTGGGTTTATGATCAAGTTTATCTATGAACAATATTTGAATATTCTCTGAATTCTTTTATGTATGATTGGTTATCTTTGCAAGTCTCTTCGAATTATTAGTTTGGTTTGGCATACTAGATTGATCTTCCTTGCAATAGGAGAAGTGCTTAGCTTTGGGTTCAATCTTGTAGTGTCCTTTCCTAATGACAGTAGGGGCAGCAAGGCACGTATTGTATTGTTGCCATCGAGGATAACAAGATGGGGTTTATATCATATTGCATGAGTTTATCCCTCTACATCATGTCATCTTACTTAAAGCGTTACTCTGTTCTTTTGAACTTAATACTCAAGATGCATGCTGAATAGCGGTCGATGTGTGGAGTAATAGTAGTAGATGCATGCAGGAGTCGGTCTACTTGTCTTGGACGTGATGCCTATATACATGATCATACCTAAATATTCTCATAACTATGCTCAATTCAGTCAATTGCTCAACAATAATTTGTTTACCCACCGTAATACTTATGCTCTTGAGAGAAGCCACTAGTGAAACCTATGGCCCCCGGGTCTATTTTCCATCATATTAATCTTCCAACACTTAGCTATTTTTATTGCCTTTTATTTTACTTTGCATCTTTATCATAAAAATAACAAAAATATTATCTTATCATATCTATCAGATCTCACTTTCGTAAGTGGTCGTGAAGGGATTGACAACCCCTTTATTGCATTGGTTGTGAGGATTTTATTTGTTTGTGTAGGTGTGAGGGACTTGTGCGTGGCCTCCTACTGGATTGATACCTTGGTTCTCAAAAACTGAGGGAAATACTTATGCTGCTTTACTGCATCACCCTTTCCTCTTCAAGGGAAAACCAACGCAGTGCTCAAGAGGTAGCAAGAAGGATTTCTGGTGCCGTTGCCGAGGAGGCTTACGCAAAGTCAAGTCAAGATTTGAACTCTAGACAACAAGCCATTTCTGGCGCCATTGTCGGGGAGTCTACCCAAAAGTAAACATACCAAGTACCCATCACAAACCCTTATCTCCCGCATTACATTATTTGTCATTTGACAATCGTTTTCCTCTCCCCCACTTCACCCTTGTTGTTTTATTCGCCCTCTCTTTTTCTGTTCGCCTCTTTTTCGCGTGCTTCTTGTTTGCTCGTGTGTTGGATCGCTTGTTTGTCATGATGGCTCTACCTAGATTTGGTGATCTTCACCTTAAAATGTTAGAAGAGATCGAAAGCAACGTTAGGAGTTTTATGGTCTTACAGTTTGAGGCATAATGATTTCTTTAGAAACGAGCTTAAGGAACGAAAAAGCTTTATGGGTTATATGAATAAAGAGCTCGATGATATGTCTAAAGAATTTGATGGTTTGAAATCTCATATTGCTCATCTTGAGAAGTTAATAGCTGAAGTTTCGGATAAGCAGGCCACCTTAGTTAATAAGATGGCCGCTAATACGGATTTTTTTTGGGAAAATAAAGATGAAGATCTAAAAGTTATTGATGTGTCCCCTATTAAATCTTTGTTTTGCAATATGAATCTTGATAATGATGGGACTGAATATTATCCACCTTTACCTAGAAGGCGTTCCAAAAATTCGGAGTTTTTAGATCTTGATGCAAAAATTGGTAAAAGCGGGATTGAATAGATCAAAACTCTAGATATTAATGAACCCACTATTTTGGATTTCAAGGAATTTAATTATGATAATTTCTCCTTGATAGATTGTATTTCCTTGTTGCAATCCATGCTAAATTCTCCTCATGCTTATAGTCAAAATAAAGCCTTTACCAACATATGGTAGATGCTTTGATGCAATCTTATGAAGAAAAACTTGAGTTGGAAGTTTCTATCCCTGGAAAACTTTATTATGAGTGGGAACCTACTATTAAAATTAAAAATAAAAATCATGAATGCTATGCTTTGTGTGATTTGGGTGCTAGTGTTTCCACGATTCCAAAGACTATGTGTGATTTGCTAGGTTTCCGTGATTTTGATGATTGCTCTTTAAACTTGCACCTTGCGGATTCCACCATTGAGAAACCTATGGGAAGAATTAATGATGTTCTTATTGTTGCAAATAGGAATTATGCGCCCGTAGATTTTATTGTTCTTGATATAGATTGCAATGCTTCATGTCCTATTATTCTTGGTAGACCTTTCCTTAGAACGATTGGTGCAATTATTGATATGACGGAAGGGAATATTAGATTCAAATTTCCGGTAAGAAAATGCATGGAACACTTCCCTAGAAAGAAAATAAAATTACCTTATCAATCTATTATGAGAGCCACTTATGGATTGCCTACCAAAGATGGCAATACCTAGATCTATCCTTGCTATTATGCCTAGCTAGGGGCGTTAAACGATAGCGCTTGTTGGGAGGCAACCCAATTTTATTTTTTATTTTTTTATTTTTTTGCTTCTGTTTAGGAATAAATATTTGATATAGCCTCTGGTTAGATGTGGTTTTATGTTTTAATTAGTGTTTGTGCCAAGTTTAACCAATAGGATCTTCTTGGATGATAGTTATTTGATCTTGCTGAAAATTCCAGAAACTTTCTGTTCACGAAAATAATTGTTAAAAATCACCAGAACGTGATAAAATATTGATTCCAATTGCTTCTGATCAATAAACAAATTCTCTAGGTTGTCCTATTTTTTATGAATGTTTGGAGTTCTAGAAGTTTGCGTTAGTTACAGATTACTACAGACTGTTCTGTTTTTGACAGATTCTGTTTTTCATGTGTTGTTTGCTTATTTTGATGGATCTATGGCTAATAAAATAGTTTATAAACCATAGAGAAGTTGTAATACAGTAGGTTTAACACCAATATAAATAAATAATGAGTTCATTACAGTACCTTGAAGTGGTGTTTTGTTTTCTTTCGCTAACGGAGCTCACGAGATTTTCTGCTAAGTTTTGTGTTATGAAGTTTTCAAGTTTTTGGTGAAAGTTTGATGGATTATGGAACAAGGAGTGGAAAGAGCCTAAGCTTGGGGATGCCCATGGCACCCCAAGATAATCTAAGGACACCTAAAAGCCAAAGCTTGGGGATGCCCCAGAAGGCATCCCCTCTTTCGTCTATTTCCATCGGTAACTGTACTTGGAGCTATATTTTTATTCACCACATGATATGTGTTTTGCTTGGAGCATCTTGTATTATTTGAGTCTTTGTTTTTTAGTTTAACACAATCATCCTTGCTGTACACACCTTTTGAGAGAGTCACACATAAATTGGAACTTATTAGAATACTCTATGTGCTTCACTTATATCTTCTGAGCTATATAGTTTTGCTCTAGTGCTTCACTTATATCTTTTAGAGCACGGCGGTAGATTTGTTTTATAGAAACTATTGATCTGTCATTCTTCACTTATATTATTTTGAGAGTCTTAAAACAGCATGGCAGTTTTCTTTAATTATAATATCATGAGAAATTTGATACTGGATAATTGTTTTGAGATATAAAGGTGGTAATATCATAGTTGTGCTAGTTGAGTAATTGTGGAATTGAAAAATACTTATGTTGGATTTTGTGATTCCCGTAGCATGCATGTGTGGTGAACCGTTATGTAATGAAGTCGGAGCATGAGGTATTAATTGATTGTCATCCTTTGTGTGGCAGTCGGGATCGCGCGATGGTTAACTCCTACCAACCCTTCCCCTAGGAGCATGCGTAGTAGTACTTTGCTTTGAGGGCTAATAAATTTTTGAAATAAGTATATGAGTTCTTTATGACTAATGTGAGTCCATGGATTATACGCACACTTACCTTTCCGCAAATTTTCTAGCCTCGTCGGTACCATGCATTGCCCTTTCTCACCTTGAGAGTTGGTCCAAACTTCGCCGGTGCATCCAAACCCCGTGATATGATATGCTCTATCACACATAAACCTCCTTATATCTTCCTCAAAACAATCACCATACCTACCTATTATGGCATTTCCATAGCCATTCCGAGATATATTGCCATGCAACCTTCCATCGTTTCGTTTATCATGACACGCTCCATCATTGTCATATTGCCTTGCATGATCATTAGTTGACATTGTATTTGTGGCAAAGCCACCATTCATAATTCTTTCATACATGTCGCTCTTGATTCATTGCATATCCCGGTACACCGCCAGAGGCATTCAATAGAGTCATATTTTGTTCTAAGTATTGAATTGTAATTCATGAGTTGTAAGTAAATAAAAGTGTGATGGTCATCATTATTAGAGCATTGTCCCAAGTGAGGAAAGGATGATAGAGACTATGATTCCCCCACAAGTAGGGATGAGACTCTGGACTAAATAAAAAAAAGAGGCCATAAAAAAAAGAGAAAAGGCCCAAATAAAAAAATGAGAGAAAAAGAGAGAAGGGACAATGTTACTATCCTTTTACCACACTTGTGCTTCAAAGTAGCACCGTGATCTTAATGATAGAGAGTCTCTCATTTTGTCGCTTTCATATACTAGTGGGAAATTTCGTTATAGAACTTGGCTTGTATATTCCAATGATGGGCTTCCTCAAAATGCCCGAGGTCTTCGTGAGCAAGCAAGTTGGATGCACACCCACTTAGTTTCTTTTGTTTGAGCTTTCATACACTTATAGCTCTAGTGCATCCGTTGCATGGCAATCCCTACTCCTTGCATTGACATTAATTGATGGGCATCTCCATAGCCCGTTGATTAGCCTCGTTGATGTGAGACTTTCTCCTTTTTTGTCTTGCCACATAACCCCTACCATTATACCTTATTCCACCATAGTGCTATATCCATGCTTGCGCTCATGTATTGCGTAAGAGTTGAAAAGGCTGAAGCGCGTTAAAAAGTATGAACAAATTGCTTGGCTAAAACCGGGGTTGTACATGATATGAATATTTTGTGTGGGGAAGATGGAGCATAGCCAGACTATATGATTTTGTAGGGATAACTTGCTTTGGCTATGTTATTTTGATAAGACATAATTGCTTGGTTAGCATGCTTGAAGTATTATTGTTTTTATGTCAACATTGAACTTTTATCTTGAACCATATTAAATCTGAACATTCGTGCCACAATAAGAAGAACTAGATTGAAATTATGCTAAGTAGCATTCCACATCAAAAAATCTGTTTTTATCATTTACCTACTCAAGGACGAGCAAGAATTAAGCTTGGGGATGCTTGATACATTCCAACGTATATATAATTTTTTATTGTTCCATGCTATATTATATTCTGTTTTGGACATTATTGGGCTTTATTATACACTTTTATATTATTTTTGGGACTAACCTATTAACCGGATGCCCAGCCCAGAATTGCTGTTTTTTGCCTATTTCAGAGTTTCGCAGAAAAATAATATCAAACAGAGTCCAAACGGAATGAAACCTTCGGGAACGTGATTTTTGGAACGAACGTGATCCAGAGGACTTGGACCCTACATCAAGAAAGCAACCAGGAAGGCACGAGGTAAGGGGCGCACCTACCCCCCCCCCCCCCCCCCCCCCCCCCGCCAAGCGTGCCCTCCACCCTCGTGGGGCCCATGTTGCTCCACCAACGTACTTCTTCCTCCTATATATACCTATGTACCCCTAAACTACCAGATACAGAGCCAAAAACCTAATTCCACCGCCGCAACCTTCTGTACCCGTGAGATCCCATCTTGGGGCCTTTTCCGGAGCTCCGCCGGAGGGGGAATCGATCACGGAGCGCTTCTACATCAACACCATAGCCCCTCCGATGATGTGTGATTACTTTACCTCAGACCTTTGGGTCCATAGTTATTAGCTAGACGGCTTATTCTCTCTTTTTGGATCTCAATACAATGTTCTCCCCCTCTCTTGTGGAGATCTATTCGATGTAATCTTCTTTTGCGGTCTGTTTGTTGAGACCGATGAATTGTGGGTTTATGATCAAGTTTATCTATGAACAATATTTGAATCTTCTCTGAATTCTTTTACGTATGATTGGTTATCTTTGCAAGTCTCTCCGAATTATCAGTTTGGTTTGGCCTACTAGATTGATCTCTCTTGCAATAGGAGAAGTGCTTAGCTTTGGGTTCAATCTTGCGGTGTCCTTTCCCAATGACAGTAGGGGCAGCAAGGCACGTATTGTATTGTTGCCATCAAGGATAACAAGATGGGGTTTATATCATATTGCATGAGTTTATCCCTCTACATCATGTCATCTTACTTAAAGCGTTACTCTGTTCTTTTGAACTTAATACTCTACATGCATGCTGGATAGCTATCGATGTGTGGAGTAATAGTAGTAGATGCAAGCAGGAGTCGGTCAACTTATCTTGGACGTGATGCCTATATACATGATGATACCTAAATATTCTCATAACTATGCTCAATTCTTTCAATTACTCAACAGTAATTTGTTTACCCACCGTAATACTTATGCTCTCGAGAGAAGCCACTAGTGAAACCTATGGCCCAGGGTCTATTTTCCATCATATTAGTCTTCCAACACTTAGCTATTTTTATTGCCTTTTATTTTACTTTGCATCTTTATCATAAAAATACCAAAAATATTATCTTATCATATCTATCAGATCTCACTTTCGTAGTGACCGAGAAAGGATTGACAACCCCTTTATTGCATTGGTTGCAAGGATTTTATTTGTTTGTGTAGGTGCGACGGACTCGTGTGTGGCCTCCTACTGGATTGATACCTTGGTTCTCAAAAACTGAGGAAAATACTTACGCTGCTTTACTGCATCACCCTTTCCTCTTCAAGGGAAAACCAACGCAGTGCTCAAGAGGTAGCACATTGCCTCTTATTGCTTTCAAAAAAATTCTAGTGTCAACATAGAACACCAGGAGTGTTGTTCAGTTTTTGTGATTTTTTTGGGTTCGTTTGGACATTTTTATGCATTAACTGGGTTTTCTAGGCATTTTGTGTGCATAATTCAAATTTTAACTACAAGCACTTGCTCCAATGCACTAAAGTTGGTTGAAAAATCTAATCTGTGTCCTTGGGTGAATTTCTAGGTCCCATGCAAGAGATGGGAATGAAATTCGAACACTGGGCACTATTGATTGCTGGCAAAACATTGAGATGCCTGGTTTTTAAATTCTAGTATATCTAAAACTCGTCTGAAATTCATGAAACTTGGCATGCTATCATGGAGCGGCATCAACATGTCGTGGTAAAGAAATTGTCCCATTTGGGGCAGGTTCGGGTATATGCTTCTCACAAACCAGAGCTTCTCACAACAAGCATGATGGTTTCGGTAGGCAACGTCCCACCTTTGGGGACGAAACGATGTCCATTGCCTCTTATTGCCTTCAAAAAATTTCTCATGTCAACATAGAACAACAGGAGTGTTGTGTCAATTTTTGGGATTTTCGGTGTTCGTTTGGACATTTTTATGCATTAACTAAGTTTTCAATGCATTTATGTGCATAATTCAAATTTTAACTACATGCACATGCTCCTGTGCATATAAATTGGTTGAAAAATCAAATATGTGTCCTTGGGTGCATGCTTAGGTTCCATGCAAGAAATGGGAATGAATTTCAAACACCAGGGCACCGTTGATTGCCGGCAAAACATTGAGATGCCTGGTTTTTAAATTCTAGTAAATCCAAAACTCGTCTGAAATTCATGAAACTTGACATGCTATCATGGATCGGCATCAACATGCCATCGTAAAAATATTGTCCCATTTGGGGCAGGTTCAGGTATAAGCTTCTCACAAACTAGAGCTTCTCACAACAAGCATGATGGTTTTCGATAGGGAACGTCTCACCATTGGGGACGAAACGATATACATTGCCTCTTATTGCTTTCAAAAAATTTCTAGTGTCAACATAGAACAACAGGAGTGTTGTGTCAATTTTTGTGATTTTTCGGGGTTCGTTTGGACATTTTTATGTATTAACTAGGTTTTCTAGGAATTTTATGTGCATAATTCAAATTTGAACTACAAGCACATGCTCCAATGCACTAAAGTTGGTTGAAAAAACTAATCTGTGTCCCTGGGTGAATTTCTAGGTCCTATGCAAGAGATGGAAATGAAATTCAAACACCAGGGCACTATTGCTTGTCGGCAAAACGTTGAGATGCATGGTTTTTAAATTCTAGTAAATCCAGAACTCGTCTAAAATTCATGAAACTTGACATGCTATCATGGAGCAGCATCAACATGTCGTGGTAAAAAATTTGTCCCATTTGGGGCAGGTTCGGGTATATGCTTCTCACAAACCAGAGCTTCTCACAACAAGCATGATGGTTTCGGTAGGGAACGTCCCACCTTTGGTGACGAAACGATATCCATTGCCTCTTATTGCTTTCAAATTTTCTTGTGTCAACATAGAACAACAGGTGTGTTGTTTCAATTTTTGGGATTTTTCGGGGTTCGTTTGGACATTTTTATGCATTAACTGAGTTTTCAATGCATTCATGTGCATAATTCAAATTTGAACTACATGCACATGGTCCATCGCATATAAATTGGTTAAAAAATCAAATTTGTGTCCTTGGGTGCATGCTTAGGTCCCATGTAAGAAATGGGAATGAATTTCAAACACCAGGGCACCGTTGATTGCCGGCAAAACATTGAGATGCCTAGTTTTTAAATTCTAGTAAATCCAAAACTCCTCTGAAATCCATTAAACTTGGCATGCTATCATGGAGCGGCATCAAAATGTTGTGGTAAATTTTTTGTCCCATTTGGGGCAGGCTTGGGTATAATATGCTTCTCACAAACAAGAGCTTCTCACAACAAGCATGATGGTTTCAGTAGGGAACGTCCCACCTTTGGGGACGAAACGATATTCATTGCCTCTTATTGCTTTCAAATTTTTTTCTCATGTTAACATAGAACAACATGAGTGTTGTGTCAATTTTTGTGATTTTTCGGGGTTCGTTTGGACATTTTTATGCATTAACTGAGTTTTGAATGCATTTATGTGCATAATTCAAATTTGAACTAGATGCACATGCTCCAGAGCATATAAATTGGTTGAAAAATCAAATATGTGTCCTTGGGTGCATGCTTAGGTCCCATGCAAGAAATGGGAATGAATTTCAAACACCAGGGCACCATTGATTGCCGACAAGACATTGAGATGCCTGGTTTTTAAATTCTAGTAAATCCAAAACTCGTCTGAAATTTATGAAACTTGGCATGCTATCATGGAATGGCACCCGACATGCTGTGGCATTTTTCGTGTCCATTTTGAGAGAAGGCCCACTCGAATAATGACAGCCAACAAAGGCATTTTAAAAAAAGCTGCCACTTTAATATCTCAAACGTTTGTATTATTCAAACCATGTATGTTCTGTTAACCATTCACGTAACGCCATGTGTCTTGGTTTTAATGGATGTAGGAGGTGACGTGCGGACAGCTGCTTGGCCTTGACTGAACAGGAGGCGTGCAAGCGCAGTCCGGTGCGCAAGCTGGCCGAGAGGCGTGCAAGCTATCCTCCAATGCGCAGGCTCACCGAGAAGCATGCAAGTTGTATGCTGCGCAGGCTCAATGGGAAGCGAGCCGTTTGACTTCCATGGTCGCTCGCCTTCCTCTCCATTAATGGCACCCGAGCCGCTGTTTAATACGGGCAGCCTTACTGTTCGCCTCCCATTCCCCTCCCTCCCGCAGACCTCCACCAATGCCATGGCGCAGAATGATCATCTGCCACTAGTCTTCAAGTTTGGTGAAGTTGACTCCGAGCTGTAGGAGATAGAAAATAAGGAGGAATGGGGCCTCATGGACATGGCCCAGAACGAGCTTGCTGTGGCGGTTGCTGCCCCTGCTCCCGTCCCAGCTCCCATCCCCGCGCCCGCGCCAGCGACCATCCCCGTAGCATTGACGGGCTGGTCGCCGAGCACTATCGTAGAGCTGGAAGCCACAGGCGTCATTGAGGTCTCCGCGGACCCACGCGAGCTCATGTACATGCTAGTGCTAGCGCCCGTGCCCGTGGCCATGCGCGCCCCTCCACCCACCGTGGCGCCGGCCCCCGTGCGTTTGGCTGCACCCGTCGCGCCCGTGCCTGTGCCCGTGTGTGCCCCTCCACCCACCGCGGCGCCGGTCGTCGTGCGTTTGGCTGCACCCGCCGCGCTCGTGCTTGTGCCCGTGCACTCCCCTCCACCCACCGCTGCGCCGGTCCCCGTGCGTTTGGCTGCACCCGCTGCGCCCGTGCCTGTGCCCGTGCGCGCGCCCCTCAGCGGCACGGGACGCTACCGTTGATCGCTACCTCTCAGCGGCGCCAGTTGCCGTCCTCCCGCGCCCCGCCCGTCGATCGCACGATGACATGATGTTTGATTTACAAATGAAGAACATTTTGTGCTGCCTTGAAGACTTCAACAACAACGTCCCGCAGGACGACTACGACAACGACGGTGTGGCACGCCACCTCCGCCGCCGCCGGAAATAGATTTTTTGGGGTTTAATACTGTATATCGAATTCTCGATCATATGAATATAAATTTGCAGTGTGACTGAATGAAAGATATGGTTTGAACGAACTTGCGTTTTTCTCTCTTAATGTACAGACTTATCAAACGATTTTCTTTTGGAAAAACGTCAATGGTTTTTAAATATAAAACACTCATCGCAAACATTTTAGTTAGAACACCCGTATGCAAACCGACAGCTTCCCCAGGAAGCCAAGGGAAAATGTGCTGAGCAGGATTTCTGCATCCCTTCAACGCAAACGGTTGTTTTGCATAACCCATGTGCAACCACGTACAAACAATTGGGTAAGATTGCATATCTGTCATTTTGGGTATGTTGCCATTTGTCAAACTGGAAAGATTGCCATTTGTTTATCTAGTAACATTGCCATTTGTCAACCTTGTAACACTGCAATCTGTCAAAATATGCATCAAAAAATCACTAGCACTATCTAATTTTTGCAACTAAAATCACTAGCACTATTGATATGGACACCACTAGCAGACGTGAGTTGATGGACGCATATGCAAATGTACCATTGATTACATACACCAAGTCATCAACCCACAATGACAACGAGGATAAACGTTGGATTGTAGATCATTTCCAACAAAACATTCTAGTAAAGTTTTTCTCACACAACAAATAACAAAGCGATGAAATGAACTTCAGCTACCACTCGTCGGCGTTGGAAATGCTTGCTTTGAACCAGAAGTGATTCTCTGTGAAGGCCCAGCTACTATCAATCTCGAGACCAATGCAGGACTGATCATCCAGGCTGAAGCGGCCTATGTCAGGACCCATATTGGGACGTAGGGAAGCATAGCGACGTCCTAGGTATAGATACAGTTGCTTCTCATAAATGGTAGTAACATTGTGTTAACAGTAGCTGGATCGCCTTCCACCATCATTGGATAGTTTTGTCCAAGGAAGAGCGAGTTTCCTCCAAGACTTTCAATACTGAACCAGGGAGAAGGTGTTGGCGCTAGTACACTAGTATCCATCCCGAATACCCTGCAACGGATGTTGGAATAGGTCCGGAGAGTGCGACCATGCGAGACAACACCTACTTCCTTAGTAACATCAGCAGTGCCCTGTATACAGACAAGAAGAGGTGATCCATCGGAATAAGTTGCCAGGTGCCACTGAGTATATGGCTCCTGCTCGTCCTCATGCTCGTGATCATCAGCATCATCATCTCCCCCTTGGTTATAAAATTTTTCAAGTATAGTTGGTGGAATGTTCATAGGACCTTGGAAACACAAGAAGGTTAAATAGTAAAGGGAAACTAGCTAACCCGCATGCATGTGGATGAAACAATTATAACTACGGCGGAAGACAAATGTACCGAAAGCATCAGGATTCCATGCAAAAATAGTGCCACGAGTGGTGGCAGCAAACACAAGACCCTTGTATTTAATTGCATCATATTACTCATCCGTGTACAGAAATTGATTTTTGAGCAATATCCATCGAGGCGTGGAAGTTAGGACGGCAACAAGCTTGTCGAAGATAGCAACAACTTCATAGTTCGTGTAATCCCAAGAGCGGTTGGGAACTCGACAAATTGCTATATTCCATAGACAACAGTCACCATGATCGTATTTGAGCTCCCGTAGAATACTGGTGTACTCAACCTCTGGGCAGTAGTCTGAGATTTTTGGAAGTGGAACCCAGTGACGAGTGTACACATTCACAAGTTCCCACTTGCAGTTGTACCCAATATAAAGAACTCAATCTCCATTTGCGCCTGCCCAAGCCTTGCCCTCAAGCGATGCCATCTTAACATCATACGTATCAGTATCAAGCGGTATCAAATTGCACAAGGCGAGGCTTCCCTCGTCCCCGCGCCAGTCAGTAGGGTCACGGTGAAGAAGATAGGGGAGATCAAACCGCTCCTCGACCCTTGGGTTCCTTGTAATGATGTTATTAGTTGAGTCAAGAATGGTCTTGAATGAACCTGCCATGCTAGCCGAGGTGATGATGTCGCACCGATCAATGAGTTCCTCCACCACGTCATCCTTCAGATCGGGGCAAGAATAACGGGGTCGTTTCCGGCCTGTTCCCTCCATGGAGAAGATGATCGAACAATGGCAGAAGGAAGGGTGAAGGCAAATGGAGGGAGGAAGAGTGTGCGACAGCAATTCCAAATCGAGAGGGAAAGGCGAAGAGGCGGTGGACGGTTGCTACGGTACATGAAGAGGCGCTTGGGGAGCAAACGGTTGCCATAGAGGTCACACATTGACGACAAGGGCCGAGTGAACCGCATGCGTATATCGCACACACCTTGATCCGGCTGACTGTTTCTTTTGTGTTGCCTAATCACAAACAGTTCATCCGAGTGAACCGTATGCTGTATATCGCACATACCTTCATTTGGCTGCCCGTTTCTTTTGTGTTGCCTAATCACAAACAGTTCATCCGAGTGAACCATATGATGTACATCGCACATGCCTTCATCTGTCTGCCCGTTTCTTTTGTTCATCCTCATCGCAAACAGTTAATTGAACTGAACCGTATGCCCTTCATCACACACGCAACTAAAATCTGAACCGTGTTTGATGCATCCATCATCGCAAACGTTTTATACATTTCTGACGGTTTTCATACACCATCGTTTGCGATTATTGCATCACACACAGTTTCTCGGAGGGTCTCTGATCATAGTGTCGCATTAGCAGCATCCTGCAGTAGTCGTTCAAGGGAAGTCATCGAGCTGAACATGTGCTGAACTCGGAGGTGTCGTACGTTCGGTACTAGATCGGTTGGATCGTGAAGACGTTCGACTACATCAACCGCGTTAACATAACGCTTCCGCTTTCGGTCTACGAGGGTACGTAGACACACTCTCCCCCTCTCATTGCTATGCATCTCCTAGATAGATCTTGCATGATCATAGGATTTTTTTTTTGAAATTGCATGCTATGTTCCCCAGCAGTTTTCTATCAGATCCCATCTACCATGTCCTCTTCAAGCTCCTCATTGGACAAGTTCTTCAAGAACATCATCAACCCCATATTTGCGGGAGGTGGTGCAGCATCCTCGGGTCATCCAGATGCATGAGGGGGTGCTTCACCTCCGCGATGTGCCATGTCCCAAGGGGACGGGAACCGTGGAGGCTAGGCTTGAAGCTATGGAGCAGGAGGTCTTCTGGTGCAAGAGGATGGTTGAGCGTGGCCTCAATGCCAATAACCTCATGATCACGGACCTTTCCTGTGATCTCAAGGTGGATGGCAAGCCCATGAAGGACATCGTCTTCACCCTCAACGACCAAATCAACTTCCTCCAAAGCCAGATTTACGATCTCCAAAACCAAGTCTTTGAATATGAGACGAGGTTTAAAGGTATGAGTTTGGCTGCCGGTTGCCGGACCCGTGAGACTCACTTTTCCTCTTATGATGGTGGACATTTGCCATGGAAACCCGAGGACAAGATCTCTACTACATCACCACCACCTCCTTCTTCATCACCAAAAGGAAATTGAGTATCGGGTATGGGCACTCCCCTTGGCTTCCTCCAAGCTTGGGGGAGGTGCCCCGGTATCGTATCATCCCCACTATCTTTTGACTTTACTTATCTTAGTTCGATCCATAGTTATCTTTTGCTTTAGATGAATAAAAGTTTAGTTCGATCCTTTCTTTTTGAAAGTTTGCTTAGTGATCTATCCTTGTAATCGTATGCGAGATATATAATAAAGTTAGTTTTGAGTTTTTTCTTTCTTTACTTTCATGTTGCAATAAAAAGAAAGGAAATAAATAAGAAGAAAGAAAATAAATGAAAAAAATCATATGCTAATCTTATGGTAGGTGATGACGCCACATAAGGAAAAGTATAAGTAGGAAATTTTATTAGAGATTGACAAGCATAGCACTGGTCAATGATGCAACTCATGAAAGAATTAATAAGGGAAGAGAAGATTCACATATAAATATACTATCCTAGAAATCTTTTGTGGTTGTGAGCCCCCATCAAAACATTATATGCCAAAACTGTTGATGTTGTACAAGGAAGACAACCTAATGATTTATGTTTGTTCATATTCACATAGAATTCATATTGTCATATATCCTTTAACATGTGGTGCTTGCCCCCTATCTTTGCTAGCCAAAAATTCCGCACTAAGTAGAGATACTACTTGTGCATCCAAAAACCCTTAAACCCAAATCTTATTTTCAAGTGTCCACCATACCTACCTAGGGATTGAGCAAGATCCCTCAAGTAAGTTGTCATCGGTGCAATAAGGCAATGAAAATTGCTTCTAAAAATGTGAGATCATTTAGTGTAAGAAGAAATTGAGCGTTGTACGAACTTGTGATGGTGAAGAATAAAAGCGATAGACTGCATAATAAAGGTCGCTATCACAAGGGGCAATACAATGTGACATTGTTTTACACTAAGGGGTTGATCATACAAAAAAATAAGTGCATGGCAACATCTGCTTCCCTCTGCAAAGGGCCTATCTTTTACTTTTATGTATTTACTTTTATGCAAAGAGTCAAAGTTTCCTCTCTATTCCTTTTTATTTTTTTTCTCCTTTGGAAAGCATCATGTGGTGAGGAAAGATCTAGGCACATATTTCCAGTTGAATATGGGTAGCATGAGTTATATTGTTGACATCACCCTTGAGGTGAATATGTTGGGAGGCGAAACTATAAGCCCCTATCTTTCTATGTGTCCGGTTGAAACGTTTTGCTCATGTTTATGCGGTGAGTGTTAGCAATCATAGAAGACTATATGATGGTTGAGTATGTGGACTTTCCTAGAGGCTCCGATACGTGATCCTTCCTGAAAAGATGATGAATTGTAGTTGCGAAGTTGACTGAGAACATAGTTTGTTGGTTTCTAATAGAGTTTTTGCTTTATACTTCAATAGTGTGATGAATTGTCACTTACTCATGAGAAGTCTATGATAAAAGTTCTATGACAAGAGTCTTATGTTTAAGTTTGTTGCTGTTATAATAATAAACATGATGCTTCTATGTCCCCATTTTGTTTTTATTGACACCTCTCTCTTTCTCTCTCTCTAAGCATGTGGACATGTTTTTCGATTTCGGTTTTCACTTGAGGACAAGCGAGGTCTAAGCTTGGGGGAGTTGATACGTCCATTTTGCATCATGTTTTCCTACTGATATTTATGATGTTTTTATGCATAATAATGCTTTTTGGAGTAATTCTAATGCCTTTTCTCTCATAATTTGCAAGGTACACACAAAGAGGGAGAATTCTGGCAACTAGAAATCTGGACCTGAAAAAGCTACGTCAGGCTACCTATTCTGCATAACTCCAAACAAGCTGAAACTTCATGGAGAATTTTTTATGGAATATATGATGAATATTGGAGCAAATAAGTACCAGAGGAGGCCCACCAGGTGGGCACAACCCACATGGGCATGCCAGGGAGCCCAGGAGCGCCCTGGTTGGTTGTGCTCACCCAGGCCCACCTCCTGTGCCCATCTTCTGGTATATAGGTCATTTTGACCTAGAAAAAATAAGGAGAGGACTTTCGGGATGGAGCGCCGCCGTCTCGAGGCGGAACTTGGGCAGGAGCACTTTTGCCCTCCGGCTGAGCGATTCCGCCGGGGGAACTTCCCTCCCAGAGGGGGAAATCGTCATCATCATCATCACCAATAACTCTCCCATCTTTGGGAGGGCAATCTCCATCAACGTCTTCAACAGCACCATCTTATCACAAACCTTAGTTCATCTCTTGTGTTCAATCTTGTTACCGGAACTATAGATTGGTGCTTGTGGGTGACTAGTAGTGTTGATTACATCTTGTAGTTGATTACTATATGATTTATTTGGTGGAAGATCATATGTTCAGATCCAATATGATATTTAATACCCCTCTGATCTTGAGCATGATTATCATTTGTGAGTAGTTACTTTTGTTCTTGAGGTCACGGGAGAAATCATGTTGCAAGTAATCATGTGAACTTGATATGTGTTCAATATTTTGATAGTATGTATGTTGTGATTCCCTTAGTGGTGTCATGTGAACGTCGACTACATGACACTTCACCATATTTGGGCCTAAGGGAATGCATTGTGGAGTAGTAATTAGATGATGGGTTGCGAGAGTGACAGAAGCTTAAACCCCAGTTTATGCGTTATTCCGTAAGGGACCGATTGGATCTAAAAGTTTAATGCTATAGTTAGAATTTATTCTTAATAATTTTCTCGTAGTTGCGGATGCTTGAGTGAGGGTTGATCATAAGTAGAAGGTTTGTTCAAGTAAGAACAACACCTAAGCACCGGTCTACCCACATATCGAATTATCAAAGTAGCGAACACAAATCGAATCAACATGGTGAAAGTGACTAGATGAAATTCCCGTGTACCCTCAAGAACGCTTTGCTTATCATAAAAGACCGTTTTGGCTTGTCGTTTGTCTCAAAAGGATTGGGCTACCTTGCTGCACTTTTGCTACTATTATCGTTACTTGCTCGTTACAATTATCTTGCTATCAAACTACTCTGTTACTTACAATTTCAGCACTTGCAGACATTACCTTGCTGAAAACTACTTGTCATTTCCTTCTGCTCCTCGTTGGGTTTGACACTCTTACTTATCGAAAAGAGCTACACTTGATCCCATATACTTGTGGGTCATCAGGCACACTAGTGGAGAAAAGTCTAGCCACGACGTGCCAAAAAACAGCCTTGGTGGCGTGGACACCCGACGCCACCAATATGGTGCCAATGTTAAAAATTAGCGCTGACGTTGGCACCTACGCCATTAGTATTTTGGATGATAATGGCGTGCCGCGTTGTCCACGCTAGCAGTATTAGTCATCAGTTGTGACGTTCCATGTTTTCTCGACGCCAGTAATATGATTTTCAAATTTGAAATAAAAGTTGTACAGTAACGATTTCAGCCAAAATGACAGCATAATCCAGTTTAAGAGAGAAAAGAGAGAATCGGCCCTTTAAATGACAGCGATTTTCTTCCATTGCAGCGCACGACCCTTTTGCTAGTAGATGAAAAGAGAGAAGATACAAAAAAAGGGGCACCACACATATAAGGCCGGACACGCACGCATGCGTTGCGCTATGCAGTTTTTCTTTAGACAAAAAAAAACAAATTGGAACTAAAAAATTAAATAAAAACATAAAATATACATTATGGGCGGTCTGACGGCTATATTGCGCCCGTAGGCGCAGGATCGGAGTTGGTCGCTGATCAGACTTTGTTTTTCTTAAACAACAAATCTAAAGTACAAAAGTGTTCGGAATAAAAATGAAACCAACTCAGATAAAATAGAAATTTTGCACTAAAATACTAGAAGATATGTACGTCACTCTGAACTATTTATTCCGCCAAAATAAAATGCGTAAATAATTTTAAAAATTTGCAGAAGCAATCTGGTGCTCAAAATCAATTCAAAATTACCTTTTGAAAATACCAAATGACTTTAAAATAATTTACCACCATTTTTCCTTTGGAGGGTGTCATTTTACCCTTTCTCATAATTAATAATTTTTAGGTAAACATATTGTTAATAAAACCCAATAAAAGCAATATTCAATAATTTTAAGAAAGAGCTATGCAAAGGATTTCAAAATATATATTTTAAATATATCTCTCTTGGTTTCATAATTCATTTCCATATTTCACTTTTGATACTTGAAGGAGTCATATTTCCTTCTCTCTCTATTTTACTTGAATTAAAATGGAAATGAACTTGAATCTCGAAATGGAAGGCTATCCAAAAGTGGTTTAAATAAATTTTAACAGTGGTCCTCATCACTCCCCTGTCTATTTCATATATTTCCAAGAAGTCCTATTATCTTCTCTCATGAAAATCCTTGAGTGGCATAAAGTTTCTAATTTGAAGTATTCTAAAATGGAATTCAAATCTTCTCAGACCCTTTTTTTTCCTTTTCTTTAATGGAAGAAGTCATGTCATCTTCACTCTAGTGTTTGTTTTCAAATGAATTTGAATTCATGGAGATCAAATGCAAGATTTTGGGGAAGTCCTTTTATTCCCTCTCACTTAACTTTCAAAAAGTTTCAAATTCCACTCAATTCACACAATCAATCACTCAAACAACCATACAAACAATCATAATTAATTATTTAATATAACATTCCAAAATTTAGAATTTTGGGATGTTACACTGTGCCGCTAGGGTTGCGGCAGCCGCCAACGCTTGAAGCTGCGCTCGAAGCCTCCTGCGGCGGGCACGCCGTGCCTCCTTTCCAGATTCGTGTCGGGTCATGGAGGCGCAAATAACCTCTGTTTCGACGTCCGCCGCCGCATGGATGAGGTACCACCTAAAAGTTTCTGGCGGCATGGCGGGGTTGTGCCATGCCGTTGTGGTGATCGCTGCCGGCGACACGTGACGAGATCCTCAGGCCCTAGATCCGGCCGCTAGTTGGGCAAGGGATTCTCGCCGGCTTGCTGAAGATCGCGAGAGGGCGCACTCCTGCCAACAACGTCGAAGAGTAGCACAGATGGCCATCTGCTCCTCGAGGCTGCAAGGGATGAGCTCCCAGTCCTCGGATCTGGACATGTCGGAGTCGAATCCAGGCGCCGCCAGGGAGAACACCGGAGCTGTGGAGGGGAGCTTGGTAGTGTCGAAGGGGAGTGAAGAGGAGTGGAATGCGGCTAGGGTTTTGATCGAAGGTGTGAAAAGGGTCCATTTTATATGAGATCAGGTGGGCCAGCGTGCGCCAGATCCGACATGGCAGGCATGTCTAAGCGTTTTCCAACATTCGGGCCGGCTATAAAAATTTGATTGGGTGACGTTTTTTCCATACGAACACTGATCGGATAGCGTTTGGAGTGGGAATGGGTGCAATAGTAGATGGTCGCTAGGAGGGACCTCTCGTTACCCCAAATCTGCCAGACCCTCAATCAAATCATCAAAAAGAAAAAGATATCGTCAAAGAGGGGAAAATACCCCAAATCCGCCGCCATGACTCCACTGCCCTCTTGCTCCTCTCCGGAGAGGAATTGCTCGTCCAGCCGGCGAACATGGCGGAGGCCGCAACTGCAGCAGGATCCACTCGTTTTCACCCTGGCCTCCCGGATGAGATCACCATCTGGGGATCCTCGTCCGTCTGGCCCCCAGAACCCTCCTCCGCTGCCGCGCCGTCTGCCGCGGCTGGCGCCGCGCCACCTCCACCAGAGACTTCCTCCTCGCCCACCATGCCCGCCAACCCACTCTTCCCCTCCTCAACTTCTACAATTTCATCGACGACGACATTGAATCCGTGAGCATCAGCTGCTTCGACCGCCTGGCAGGGCTCGCGGCTGACGACCAGCTCCAGCCAGTCGCGCGACTTAGCCACCCCCTCTCCGTACGATCGCCTCTTGTGACGGTATGCTCCTCTTGTCCATGGACCACGACTACCTCGTCCTCTGCAACCCAGCTAGCTGTGAGTATGGTCGGTTCCATATGCTGGCTGGCTTCGTCCCCTTGGGGATGTGCTCGCACAGCCCAACCGGCATGTACCGGCTATTGATGTACCAGGTATCCTTCGGATTGTCACCTAATGTTAAAGGTGACTCCTATGTCTTTGTACTAGGCTCTGACCAGCCACCCAGGCACATAGGGTGCCCCGATGTGCATGAGATGATACTGGCCCTGCCCATATTGTTCCGTGGTGCTCTGCATTGGCACAAAGAGCAGCATGACAGTGGAATCAGCAAAATATTGGTGTTTGACACCATCGCTGAGTCATTCCAGTACATCCACCCTCCGACTGTTCCTGGCTGTGCTAACATTTTTGAGATGGATGGAATGCTCGGCATGTCCAGATTTAATCATGCAGCGACAACCATTGATATTTGGATGATGCAGGACTATGTGAGTGAGGTTTGGGCAATCAAATACCAGGTTAAGTTGCCGGTTCCAGAGCTCACACTTAAGTTTGGAAGTTTTAACAAACAGCGGGGTGTGGTAGCCTGTTTTTGGGATGGTGATTTGCAAGTACTAGTCAAATTTGGCGATTGGCTGCTTCAGGTTGATGTGGACGGCAAGTTGGTTGCTAGTTTTCATTGCAAACTCATAGATTACACTCAATTTTGTCTGAAAGGATCTCTCGTTCCACATACCTTCTTTCCGACACTAGAGCGTTATGTTGTGAACGCTTCTCCTTTCATCTGATGTAATAGCTTTTAAGTGATGTGCTTCTGAGCAACCTAAATTGTGAGTGTGACCCCACCAATCTACATGTGTTTCCTGTATATGACTTTTGTTCTAGCTGACGATAAGTGCGGCATATTATCCTCCCAATTTGGTCACTTCTAGTTTCACCTGATTGTTCGAAGTGCTTGGGGTAGAACCCATCACATCAGATGGAATGATTGCATTATAGTCAAATTTTAATTAAAATGTTCTGTTGCAATTCATTTCATCTTAGTTAGTTACTGAAATGATTTGTTGTAGTTTCATCTTTCTGTTGCATTGTTTGGAATTGTCTCACAATAGCTGCTAAACATGTTATGGGATTATTAATACTTCATGTGATGTTCGATCTTAGCATAAGCTGAAGAAATAATACTTGCACTGGCTGGCAGAAGCAATGTTTGCCATGGTCAGGCTCTGGTCCCAAATCATGTTCGTGTTCAGACACTGTAACTACAGCCATGCTCATTTTTCTGTGTGAGTGATGAGATGCCATCTCGAGTATCATTCGTTGAAAGCAGATTATCTCAAGAACTGCACCACGATTTGTGTGGCAATACAATTGTAAGTTAAAAATTCACTGATCATTTGTTACTGGATGTACTATCTACCATTCTGGGGTAATTGCTCAGCTCCTCACATCACTTGTAGGCTACCCACAGTCGCTTTTCTGTTGTGTGAGACAAATGTACGTATTGGCGACAAAATATTTCGATAGTGTTATTTGAAAATTTTATCATGAAAATGAAAATTCCAATTGTACCTTCCTACCTGTATGTCATCACATAGTATTCCTAAAAATCTTCTGTAATGTATAAGCATGGTTGAGTTTTCTGCTCCAAAGCTGCTGTAATTCGTCAAACTTCATGGTTTGTTAAGCACAAATGACCTAATCACTTACTGCAAGGAATAACTAAGGTCAGTGCAATAGTATGCATGCTTATTTATTTAAGAAGAAAAGCTCAAGCCTGATGTTCTTTCTCATAGGAGTAATAAGTAAGAAGCATTTCTTGAGGAACACTTTATATGCCATACTTAGGTTTATCTGAAGTGTTAGCCATGCTGAGGTTGATCTAAATTATATCCATTTCTTGTACATATGATTAGCATTCTAAATAAAATGTGTTCCTGTTGCCTCATGGGTAGCTGGCAAGTTTATTATTTGTATAAATTCTGTATGCATCAATATATATTAGCCTTTTCTTCAATACCAGAGTCCAGCATAGCTATGTGCTACAACTTGGTTGATCCTGCAGTAATATACACATGCTCAGATCTTTAAATTTGGTCTGATAGTTCAACCCCACTTGTCTTTTCACAGCTACATTAGGATCACTCTTCCCAGTTTTGCTTCCAGTTTTTGTGTTCTTCTGCATTGGATCATGTTCTAGCGTCCATTGTGAGTAGTAGTACAAATCTTTGAGAAGTCAAACCTTCTCTTTGGCAGTTTCATGTGCCTCCTAGGGTGTAAATGTTTTATGGTTGTTATCTCATAATAAACTGCTAGCTAGGGAATAGGGATATGATTGAAAGCCCAAGGTCTGGCCTTCATTGGTTGTACCTGGCAATGGCCTTGCTGAAGGCATTGTTTTGGGATCTCGGTCTTTCTTCAGGGTGAAAACTCAAGATCCTTGATCGGGCGACGACAATTTTTCTGCATTGTTTCCTTCTTGGAGGCGTCGCTTTTGGAGAACCTCTTTTGCAGTCCAAGTGTTGTCTTTGGTGGTGGTTAGAGTGCTGCTGTTGCGAGTGTTTCATCACTGCGACGGGGTCTTTGTTTTTATATTTCTCTCTTTTTTATTTTGTTCTTGGCGGTGTGCATCCTGGATGTCTTTTGATATCTTGTTGGTGCAGAGGCTGGGTGTAATTGATATCTTCGTGATATTAATATATTCCCCTTTTCAAAAAAAAATCTCATAATAAACTGCTAGCTAGGGATATAACTTGGCTAAAAGACAAGAGTTGCCTGCTTTTCATTGAAGATGAAATCTGATATCAGATGTTCTTTGATTGTGATGTTATCGAGTTAGTTCGGCAAGATTTGATGTCATCGTCTCTGGGCCTGATTTCGCCAATTTTGAATCTGTTGCTAGAATTTGGATTGTTAATAAGAAAAATGCTGCTGTGAATATGATTATATCTGCTTTCCTTTTTTTTTTTGAGGTAGTTTATGTCTGCTTTCCTTTTATCCACCTGGAATTTGATAAATGATATAATCTTTGCTCGAACCGTGTGGATTGGTTTACCAGGTGCTCTGGTAATCTTTGCTGTTACATTTGCTATTGGCGACCATTGTGCGGGAAGAAAGACAGGTGCTTGCTGCTCCAGGAAGGCAAAGCTCTAGCGACTCCCCAGCTCGGCTTATACTAAAGAAACACGTAACACGGTGCCCTTGCTGGCCCCAGGGACAAAAGAAATCAGAGAGCCGCGGCCCTCACTGTAGTTTCTATTCTGGCGCGTTTTCAGTTTTGCTGATGTGCTGCTGGCTATAAGGATAATAATTCATGACTACTAGATGTTGAGGTTTTGAGATGTGGCCTATTTAAAAGGTCTGTAATGGTCTTAACTGATGTGACACTGTTTTCATTTCGCTTGAAATGGAACAAGGCGAAGAGCCTTTTGATCTAAAAAAAATCTCTACTATTGCTGAATACCTGTCGAGTGTGTTAGATTTATAAGAATACATTCAAGATCTGTTCGTTTACACTGGATTTACTTTCTGTGTTTGAATAACTTTGTGTTGCTGCTGTGGTAAAGAGAATGAGCTGTAACAAAAAAAATCAGTTGCTCATTCTATCTGAAAAAATCATCAGGCCATGTTTTCTGCTGGCCATTTGTTACTGCAGTTGCATTCAATCGCTCAACTTCTCAGATTTAGGCTACTGATCAGCAGCCACTTATGTACTGCATGACCCTGGTTTTTTTTAGAGCATAAGGGGCTTTTGGGCCCCCGGTTCCATTGCAAATGAAATCACAGTCTTACATCACACTTCCAACCGAAGCATGTCCCGATATTGCAAACCACCATAAACTAAAACATAAATCGCATCAGCCTACAGCCGCGCTACTTTTTAAGACTTTATATTACATTAAGAGTGAACCCTCTAAGAGAATTTCCTACTCCCAGGGCAACATCCCTGGTTCAGCACCTCCAGGGGGGGCAGCACAGTCTGGCCATGCCACTTTGTCTCGCGTGATTAGCATCATCCTTGCCATCTTGATTTGCTCCACGACATCACTTCTCATCTTCTTGAGCGGCTGGGTCGGCCAGCCAGGCATCTCCAGAGGAGTGACTAGGCTTGAAGTGATCTGAGCAACTTTCTTCAGCAAGTCATCCTGCGCCCGGGTAGTGCTTTGCTTCCCAAGATCCTCACCTGTCTTCAGTGACAGTTTGGCAAGCTTAGAGGCCCGGGAGACACCTTCAGTGTCAACCTCCTCATTACTCACCCCTCTGTCAACTGAAATGGCGCTGCGAGGATGCTGGATATCCAGAGCGAGATTTGATGAAGCTTCTCCAGCGTTTCCCCTTTGTACAGGATCATCCATCTTTTGAGCATCCTCCACACTTGCCACCATATCTGTTTCAAGTCAGACCAGACAGCATTATTGAACACGTGATTATTTCTAGTTTTCCATATGTTCCACAAGACACAAGCCACAAAGGCATTCATAGCTGTGTGTTTCTTGTTAGCCTGCCAAAACCTGGCAATGGATATGTAATTTGACCCTAAATCAATAGAGAAAAAATTTGAAATGTCACTCCATATTTTCTTGTCAACCACACAATCAAAGAACAAGTGATCAACCGTTTCTTGCTCTTGCTCATGACCCTGGTTACATTGGACCCCATCTATATTCAGTCTACAAGTACAAAATCTACATTACCAATACATTCCAGTATGTCTGCGATACGAAACTGGTGATAGAAAGGTCTTGTTGGTTGTCTTGAACTTAATTTTGTGCCCTTGGGTGCATAGTTACAGTTCTACCAGTGCTAAGCATCATCGGCATAGCACCGATCGGAACAGTAGCTGTGCATATACAGTAATTCAAAACCACCACATTTTAGGCACAGCCTCCATAATACCTACTTGAGGAAAACTGAATTACTTGAGGAGTTGGCTATGATTTAGCATGCAAGAATTTTATTTATAACCAGCAGTGCTCCAAGGTATGCTAGAAATCAGGATCAGCTTGCAAGTCTGCAAAGAGAAAATCTGCCTCTTTTCATTTTCAGGTTAACCCTGCAGTAACATACACATGCTCAGGTTTTTCCATTTGATCTGATAGTTCAATCCCACTTGTCTTTTACAGCTACATCAGGATCAAAATTGTAGCATAATATACATAACTGCAATCCTAAGTCAAAGAATTTACAGCCCAATCTTCAAAACCAACTACAACTTGCTACCATCATTAATCCATGATTCCTGAGGTTTCCATCACAGGGCCTATCCAATCCGATCGTCTGGGGACATGTGTATCCATGTCAGCAGGAGAAACAGCTGGTGAATGCTAAACAAGAGCTCAACTGAAGCACTATTTATTCTTGAGAGAACAAATCGAACAACAAGTCCCATGATCATATCAGCAGTTCGAGTTGGGGTGGTGAAGAATTTATACGCACATGGTGAGAGCAGAGAATTAGCAGCTGTGCATGTAAAGTACCTGGCGATCCATGGATCACCTGTGATTAGATTGTGGCTCTCACCCAGTGGTCAGTCTGGTCTATGTTCCAAGTTCCAGCAAATGCAAAGCACCTGTCCAGCAAAAATACTGCATATTGTGTCAGAAAGTTTTATGTGCAATCATAGGCGCCAGGGAGCATTACAAACAACAGATGAACATTTATGTGCAATCTAAACCGGTTTCTAGCCTGGAAGAAAGATATTGCAGAATTAACAAAGCTTATTGCGAACAACAGGACACGACATGTATTCAACGATTCAGTTGCAGTGCTAAATTAGAAAAAAGGAAAAAAAAGGTTGAGCTGACATTATCTATTGCAGAAATTAATAACCACAATGTGAAACACAAGATAGTATCAAACTTGGCAGTGGGGTACTGGGTACATATCATGTCCTAATTAATATAGCAAACAGTAATACCATCACAGAAACACAACCTAGAGTCGAAAGTAATTCATAACTGCCATCGAGTCAGAAGTTACAAAATTTGGCATGATATATTGGCATATTGCTCCCCAAAACTGAGCCATGATATATCGCCGTCGAGTATATGCTATAGAGTATAATGCTTAGGGTTTGCCTTTAGCAAACAGTAACCATAACAGTAAAGTTAATGACTAGCTTAACTACAGTGACTTAATCGAAGCGTTGATGAGATCTCAGCCATTGAGAGAGCCACTGTCAGCGGTTGAATAACTGAAGAAGTAGAGAGGACGCGAAAATCTTCAGAGATAGCCGTTGTATGTAAAAAAAAAAAAAAAAAGTATGTAAGAACTCTGTTAAGCGCACTGACTTCCATGGCCGGATTCTAGCAGAGTCGGTGCTGTTGAGTATATAAGCAATTTTTGATTAATTTAATCCAAGAATAAATCATGAGTATGACGTAAACAGTACTAAGCACATACTAACACTTGATCATACAATCACGTACTAGACAAATAATAGAAATATCTACACAAATCGCTAGTACTGCATACACGAAAATAAACAGGAGCGGGATAAACGAGTTATACCCTCCAGTAGGCCAGGCCGAAGCCGCAGCGGCGGCAGCGGTGTCCTCGGTGGCCTTCTTCTCAGCTTCAACTTCCTCAGTGGCGAGCCAGTCGGCTTTGGTGACGGTGGACATGGTGATGACGAAGGCGACGCAGACGTAGACGAACGGTGGCGAGCTGTCGTGTAGGAGACGGTCTCAAAAACCTAATCGCCTCTCTCCCTTACAGGATCTCAAGAGGCAGGTTTTGGAGGCATGCTCTCCCATCAACCATGCACGAGGTGGACGGGATGGGTTCGCCGGCGGTAGCAGCAGCAAAAGAATTATAGTGGGCCGTGAGCATGGAGGCAAAGCAGATGCGATCTGTTCTTCTGGCGGCGGCTAGGGTTGCCGACGCCTCCACTCTATAGGTGCGGTCGGGTAGGAGGATGTGGGCTGCCGGACTCTACATTTTCTGACAGACAAAAATAAATGCATGCATGACATAGTTTTGAGCTCGGCTCGGCTCATTCACGAAACATGACGCGTGCGCGATGTGAGGCTGGCGGCGAAGGAGGAGTGCAGGGGAACCACTTCTCTCCTCTTCTCAAGCCCAGCATGCAGCGATCACCGTGCCTCGTCTAAAATTCTGCTATGTACGGGATGGAGACGCACCTACATAACATTCTTTAGGCCATCCATGACATAGAAAATCATGATAGAAGTAAGGGCTAGAAAATTTTCCGGGAGTTCCCAGTTATGATGGGTGGTCAGGGCTGAGCGATGCAGTCTGGATTGCGCGTTTCCCTCATACGCGCATGTGTGCGAGGCGTTCGCTAACTGAACCCGAGCGAGACGTTCGCTTAACGAAACCCGAGCGATCGCACTAACTACGTACTAAACACGAGCGATCAATCCCACTTCATACTGAAGCAGATTAATCGATCCCTTCACTGCTAAGTGATTCCTTCGCTCCTGCTACTAACTGAACTAGAGCGATTGATCATTTCTGCATGCTCCTTATTGAAACTGATCGATCAATCGATGCGTTGCATCGAGCCCCCATGCGATACGTAGCCGGTTGGGTTGCCTCTCGGTGAACAGTGCTCGTTGCTCTGCCTCGCGCGCGATACACGTAGAACGAGTCGAGGCGCATTGATCAAGATGGTTGGTTGGCTGTGGATGAACAGTTCCCGTTGCTGCCGCCTTCTCGTACGCCCCACCCCAGCGGGTGGGGCTTGGATGAACAGGACCCCGACCATGTAGGCAGTTGGCGCTGGATGAACAAGACCCCGAGGAGGCCGTGGCGCGGTACGCCACACCCCAGCCAGTTGGGGATGGATGAACAGAACCCTGTGGAGGCTGGAGGAAGTCGGCGGTGATGAATAATAGCTGGTGGAGGCTGGAGGAAGTCAACGGTGGATGAATAGTAGCCCATTTCCTCCCGTTTTGTGGTACACCACTCCCCTCCTGATAAACAGGACCTCGTTTTAACCGTAGGGTTGGAGAGAAATCTCTTTCCTCCATTTTGCGGTACGCCACAACCCTCCCGATGAACATGACTCCGTTTCGACCGTAGGCGGTCGAACAGAAGACCGTTTCCTTCGTTTTGCGGTACGCCAGATCCTATTTCGGCTGTTCCGTCCAAGCCGGTTGGCTCCGGATGGACAGGACGCATCCCGACCCAGTCGGTTGCCTCCCGATGAACACGACATTGTATCTCCGTTTTGACCCAGCCGGTTGGCTGCCGATGAACAGGAAGCCGTTGATGCCGTACGTTGACTATTCATGTACATGAGCCCTGGCCGTACGTATGCTCGAGTACGCATTCGAGACCCCACCCATATGTATGTGTGTGGTCGTATTTTTTGCAGCATGGCTGTACGTACGTGACTTGATTTAGATGGGACTGCATGTACTGGGCTCTACTACGACATGTGCCGCTCCTTACACGGCCATGGTCCATGAGACCAATCGACCAGTATGTACGTACACATTTGCGACCAGACAGATACACTACGTACGCTTCGATCTGGTGGGTCCCAACAGTTAGTGGTAATAAGGAGGCACTTTCTTCTGTGCAAAGATATCGCTGGTGGGTCCCAGCTATCATGGGAAGGATTTGATTTTTTGTGTGTAATAAGGAGTCATTTCCTTGCATGCAAAGATGTAGGTGGTGGTCCCAGCTGCTAGAGGGAGGAATAAGGAGGCACTTCCTTTCGTGCGAAGATATAGCTCGTGGGTCTCAGGATTCGGAGAGAGGAATAATTTTTTCCGCCTAATAAAGAGGCAGTTGCATGAGTACGTCCATGGACCTGGTGCATCTTCACTGTCAGTCTCTCCATGTACATTTCTCTTTTAATGACTCTCATTTGTTGACCATGCTGCGCTAAGCGCATCAAGACGGTGGATGACAGCGAGGTCCCGGAAGGGAACGAGTCGGAGATGTGAAGACGTAGCAGTGGAGTCACAGACGGGGAGGTATACGAGGGCTAACTGGTTCTTGTGTAGCATGGTGCTATAGTCGGCGGAGAATAACAGGAGGTGTGGAGGGTTGGTGGGATGGCCTGACTGGCGGTGGGGTAGCACTTCGCAGTGAGGCGTGCTAAGTAGAGCCGCTAGCCGCTGGAGGCGGGAGCAGACGGTTCCGGCGGCGCTAGAGGAAGAAGACGAGAGATTGGAGATGGATGCCGGTTGTTGGATGTAAATGCAATGATTATGATGTGATAATCATTTGTGGACTAAGTTGACAACGCCTTGCGTAGGCTTTGACCTATTGGCCCACATTCCAGCCTCTAAAAATATGATACATATTCAACATTTTTTTTTGAGAATTTACAATCCATTTACTGAGTTTGGTGAATAAATAATGTAGCGTTCATGTGGCCCATTTAATTGTTTTATAAAATTATATTCTATTTGAACTTTCTCGAAATACATGATTTTGCTTAGCTGGTTGTAAATATAATGTTGGGTTGGGCGGAGCAATGTTATCAAAAAATAAACAGGGCTAGCATTTTATAATAAATCAAATTAGATAATGAGTGTGTTATTATTACATTGGTCCTTAAATCATAGCAAGCTTTTGTACGCAATTATCAGGATTTTCTTTGCCTTAAAGTAAAAAAAATAGGATTTTTCTTGCCAACTTATTATTCAACATTTTTTTGCGAGAAAATTTTCGATATATTCATCTTCAATCATGGCAGTACAACGAATATTAGAAATAATAGAAATTACATCCAGATCCCTAGACCACCTAACGATGACTAACAACACTGAAGCGAGTTATAAGTTAATAAAGACATGTGATATTTTTATTATATCACCAAATAGATGCCCGTTATAGTAAGTGATATTCATGGTGCATGATGTACAATCCACGACTTATGACTTTCCAAAATTTATTTGCATGCACTATCATCTTTAATAGGCAATGATTGCTTTCCAAAATATATATACTAGTAGTTTCCTAGCAATGATTCATTTTCAAATAAAAAGGGTATGTATATACGTTCTGATTTTTTAAGGTATTTGATATGATCAAATAATACGAAACATTGACGCAAATGTTTGTATGTATAGTTATGAAGTATATTATGCATTCTTCTAAAGTTTTAATTTCCAAGGTATTTAGTATTAAAAAATTAAGGCCGGGTCACGCTTTTTAGCGACTAATTCTGTTCAAAGTAAGGTGATCAAATAATATAAAGTGTGGTCTGAATTATTTTTTACTTTTAGAAATATATATGATGCATGTTGATACCCACACATGATTTTTTTCCTACGTATGTATAGTTACACATAATTCTTTTTAGTTTTAGGAATGTACGTTGCATGGCAATACCCATATGCGATTTTTTGTATGTACATGGAGCTAAGATATCATACCCGCATACCCTTTTTTAATACATGCATGGTTTGAAGATATACACAAAACTAATATACTTTGAACGGTACATAACCCCAAAAATAATACACTATTTTTTAATGCACATATATTATTTTGAGACACCCCGTAAATAATATTGGAGATATACCCAGAAATAGTATAGTTTACATATACATCAGACATTGACTAGGTATATGAAAAATTTAGTACGTGACTAGGTATACGATTTTTACAAGTATATGAATTAGTACGTGACTAGGTATATGGATTAGTGCGTGGCTAGGTATATGGTTTTTATAGGTGTATAAATTAGTACGTGGCTAGGTATATGAATTAGCACGTGACAAGGTATGTATAAATACCTAAGATATTGTATGCACAATCTTGATTCCTAGTATATGTATATGCATAAGACATACCCAAAAATAATATATTAAAAAAGTATAATACATCAATAAAGTACATCGTACCATGCATGGACTATTAATTTTTGATTTTCTCTCTCTTGTTTAATGAGGGCATTAAGTGTCCAGATTAAGCAACAATTCTTTCCTAATTAAAAAGTCAACATTTAACCCATTTGTTCTAGTACTAATACAAGTGCACACATCTTAATGTAATCCGACGGTTTGTAGGCAAGGTGCGCAGACACCTAGGTGTCCCAAATGTCCGTTCTATATATGACAAATTTTTCCTACTACCGAGTGTAGTTACTCCCTTTTTGTTTCATACGTTCTAGGTAGTATTTATCATATCGGAGAGTATGTACGCCTAGTATGTAGTATATAAGAATGTATAGGTAGTATATATACTACTTTTTTGGTAGTATGTATCATATTTTGTGCATACTCCATTTCGCGTACAACTATGTACGTATTTCACAAAAACAATAAAATTATGGGCTCACTTGCAATTGTTTCATCGAACTCACTTTGGAGTATCTTAGATATAGTATGTGAACATACTAAAAATAATAATGTAGAGTATATACTACCACATGATAGTATATAGGGAAAATCCTTCCTACCACCAGGTGGTAGTTACACCACATGTTTCATATACTACCAGGTGGTACTATAAATAAGATTTTATTGTTTTAAATATGTTCATATATTATATCTAAGATATTTCAAATCAAGTTATATAAAAAATGCATATAACACAATAGTTTTTGTTATATTTGTAAAATACATATACATATTTGTACGTAAAAAGAGCATACTCAAAATATGGTAGATACTACCTAAACAATGGTATATATATAGTACCACATGGTAGTATATGAGACATGTGGGGTAACTACCACCGGGTGGTAGGATGAATTTTCCCCATATATATATATATATATATATATATATATATATATATATATATATATATATATATATATATATATATATATATATATATATATATATATAGACACACACACGAAAATGCGTTTTGGTGGCCGGGCTACCTGCAGGCCGGTATCTGGCCCGTCAGCGCTCGTTGTGATGGGTGCCAAGCATGTATGCCGCTATTGTATTTTTAGCAGAGGCCGTTGCACAGCGCCCGTATTTGCTAGCAATTAAACAGTGCCGACTCATGTATACTTCTGGCGCGGGCATGACACTGTCACATGCACACGTCTGGGTTTGACTCTATCAACATGTGCCAAGACAGGAAGCCGTTTGAGTCGAACGTTGGGCATCCAGCTGTTGTCGTCGCCTCACCGGCTATGGATAGGCGACAGCTCCTGCCGCTCATCATGTGCCCAGACTGCGGCGAGGTTCAAGTGGATACAATATCAGCGGGATACCAGGCCCCAACCTTATTCCAGCACATTGGTAGGAAAGAAAATCCTGCAAATTAAGTGATATACCAATGACAGGAACGCATTGTCTCGACGCAGCCAAACAAAAATCAACCAAAACACAATGAACCTTCTCGTTTCTCATAGCGTACACAGCCACTCCAAATGATTTACTGACAACAACGACACTAGTGATTCAGACAGTCATAGTTTTACTAAAATTCTAAATAGATGCTAGCAGTGTGACAACCACAGAAACAGATACATGCACTGCATTTTTCAGCAATGAACATCTATTTTTTCAGTTTGAAGTTCGATCTTTTCAAACATAAAATCCAAATGAAATCAGTCGTTGAAATCCGCTTTGGGTGGGTTGGTGCAGGTGTTCCTTCTGTGGCCGCTCGGGCTGCACTTGGAGCAGCGAGGTGGCTTCTTGGGCGCCTTTGGAAGATAACCACACTATGAACATCAGGACATTTATTACTTTTGTGAGTAGAACCTAGTCCTTTTAGCTGGCTGTTCGTATGGCGCTTTTGTCGCGGCTTGTGGTAGGGCGCCCTGCTGGTCTCTTCTTTGATGGTGCTGCAAAGCTATCTGAACACTACGAGGCACTTTGCATCTGATTCGTTGGACTAAAATGTTGCTTGTGTGCTATAGCTGAACCAGCAGAATCACCTGCCATCTCTCTGTCGGACAACCCCATATCGTCGCGTACGACAGCCACCGGCTCCAGTACCGTTTACACATTTCTTAGTTGGTCCATGGCAAGAGTATATGCATCCATGTTGCTATCACCCAGTCTAGCAATTTCAAGGCAAAGCATCGGCAGATTATTATGTTGCCGCGAGGAGTATTTGAGAGGACCCTGGTCCTTCTAGTAGCACCAGAAACTCTGATGGCAGTATATCCCTTGCATCCCTTGTCCAACGTTTCACCAAGTGTTTGGTTGGAACCTTTTCCGGCCAAGCCGAATCATCACCTGAGAACAAAATAGTGAAATCTCAAAATGTATCCTCTTTTCTGTTGTGTTGTTCGGTAATAATTCATTTGACATGCATAACAGAACAATAAGAATGTGATACCTTTAGTGCATGGCTGCACACCATGCCGAAATGCTCAAACATTCCACACTCACAGTTGAATTCATCAGCAAGCTCATTCACCTGAACAAGGAATTCATATTTACACCACTTGTCCCTGGAATCCTTCTTTACATGCCCGGCCATGTATTCATGACGGGGCACAACTTCAATTAGAACATATGACCCACCCTCTTATAGCATCTCACCAAACTTTTCAAAACATAGTCGTTGTCTAAATTTCGGATGCATGTATTCCTTGTTCAGGTTTGAGCAAATGGTTTGCACTTTTCACTCTACTGCGTGCTGGTCATTTTGGCAGAGAAAATATGCATGAAATAAGGTTTAGCACACTTCCTCCGGACCTTGTATATTTGGGTGTGAAATATGTTTTGTTGCAGACCATGCTCCTCAAGCATACACGCCCAACCATCCTCAAACTCTCTCTCACTAATCATGTGATGCACCAACTTGTTGAACTCCTATTTGAACTCAGGAGCGGCCAAAGGCACTCCTTTGCTTTTTCAGCACATGCCATTTGCACCATCGATGGGCTGTCTCCGGCATGACATTTGCTATGGATGAATATTCGGAGGTAAACGGCAACAGTGTTTTTACTTGTAAAGATTGTGCATGGCTGTGGAGCTCCTATCATCTGTAAATATCCACTTGAAAGTGTCGATTTTCTAAAGTGCCATTTGGTCTCTTTGTTGGTGTCAATAATCACTTCCAAATCATTATTTTTGGTGGGGTCCTGATAAGCGACCAGAAAATCGGCACTTTCAAGTGGATATTTACAGAATTTTCCACTGGCCCGGTACAATCCTTAAAAAATGATGCAAAATCACAGCAAATCCTAAAAGCATGATCTACCAGGGAGCTAACTAACCGAAAATCCCAGGATCAAGCTAGCATCACTGGCCTCAGAGAAAAAACAATTTGTTCATGAGTGTGTGGTTGTTACCGACGAGTCCAGCAGGAGCCCTTTGAGTTGTTGATCCTCTACCACAGCTGCATTGGTGGTATCCCGAGGGGCCATGTCATTTGAGTCACCAACCACCTCACTAACATTCTCCTCCAACTCTGGAACTTCCCTTAGCCACCATTGCCTGCCACGGGATCGGAAGAGATCAAATCCATGGAGCGCCCACAAGCTTCATGGATGGAAGCAACCACAGACTCCACAACATGGAATCCGCCCCCAAAATATCACCAGCATCCACCCTAGGAACCAATCTGCAACACATCAATGATTCTCATCCAGTCAGATCCAAAAACAAGGGACAAAGGAAGAAGTCAAAAAAAGATTTGCAGCAAAATCAAGCAGCAAAGACAGCGAGACATAAACTTGCAAAGAATAAGAGCAAGAGGCATAAAATTTGGCAGATGTGGTAGTTCTTTTACCCCGATTCTGCTTCCTCAAAGAAGAATTCCAGGCCATCCATGGCGAACCGCCACTTGACCGGCTACCACCCGAAGGGGATGAATGGTCTAAGCAGGAAAAAATTAAAATAAGCACATGCAGCGTCAGATGGGCCTATCAAACTGAAAATAAATTTTGCAACAGCCCAACCTACTATCAGCTACATGCGCGATTTTCAAAGCAGCCCAGCAGGCACATGAGGTGCATGCGTATTGCCTAACCATGTGTACTTGAGGCCCACGTCCAATGATAGCACCCTAGCCCATGGCACCGGTGTATTTCATCTTAACACCCAGCGTATACAAGCGAGGAAACAGACCAGCACACATCGCGGAGCTATACTAGACAGTGCTAGATTCCGGCGTGCAGGTAGCTTGGCCACCAAAACGCCATATAGTAATACTATTCATCACCCAGGATGCAGAATAAATTATTCTTCATCCGAGGTAATCTTACGATCGCTTCATAAAAAAATTACGTTTGGAATACAAATATTTATATTTATATTGATTCACTACGTAAAATCTGGTATAAAAAACAAAAATATAGGTTATAAGACCAGAAAAATCGCATTTTATGTATGTTTTACACTATGTTTTTACATTTGTAATTTTACATAACATAAAATATATTTTACGGCAAGTATATATTTTCTTACATTCTCTTTTTACGTATAAAATAAGGCAAAATTTACAAAACGTAAAAATATGATGCATTGATGTCAAAATAAAGAGGCGGTGAAGAATAACTATTCCTCACCCAGGGTGACGAATAGCGCGATCCTATATATAATGTTCAATCATGATGACCACATTTTATTCACGTCTCATCGCATGATTTCGAAATTTTTTTCATTAATGCATGAAAATGTTTTTTTTCTAAATTTATTCACAAATCAAACCAATGTGCACATTTTCAAAATAATATCGTGGTTGTCAAAAAACTTGATAATTCAAAGAATTATTCCGAATGTCAAGAAACGTATTTTAAAAAACATACCATAATATTTCAATCCACCCTAGCAGTTAATTCTTTAAAATTCACGTGGGTATATAGTCAGAAACATTCAAAAGCATTACTATTTAACTACATACCTTCGATCATTCATGAACATTTTTATGAATTTGCGAATATTTTTAAAGATCATGAAAATTATTTAATATTGCGGATGGTTTTTAAGCATGTTCTTTAGAATCAGTGAACAATTCTTTAATAGACGAACATTTTTTAAAATTCATGAATATTTTCTGAATTAGCGAACATTTTCTGAATCAGTAAACTCTATTGTAATTCACAAACTGTTTTGCTAGTCCCGTTTTATAAGCTCACTGTTTATTTCCCAAGGCGATTGATGGCAATAGTTTGAGAAAGTATATAAACTGATGGTAATCAGTTTAACTGAGCAAGGTGGGACTATTGACAAAAAAAGATGCGTCACATATAGGCCTATGCTAGTTGAGAAGTTTTTTGATTCCATTGAAAGCTGAGACATGTCTGCTAGCCCATAAGGCCCAGCTGGACAACTGCTTTTCTGTTTAGCAAAAAAAGAAACAACTTACGGGAGGGCATAGAAAATGGGAGGAGCTCGATCCCTTGCAGAAGAAGGTAGGATTCTTACAAAAAACTGGACGAAATTACGGTGGTAAGAACCAATAGCCCTTTTATTAGTAGGTATAGAAAATAAAAGTTATAATATGAACGAGACGGAAAGACAAAAAACAGACGGAATTATGGTGGTAAGAAGCAATAGCCTTTTTATTAGTAGGTATAGAGGTATAGATATAGATTAAATATATGATAATAATAATATATAATAACATATAAAATAATATAAATATATATAACATAGTTAGAAGTGAAAACATAATTTGGATATAGCGTTCTTATTCTTATGTAGAAAAATAGAACATATCTTTGTTTTTTCTTCAAAAAAATACATAAGTTGGGTTGTGGATGTTTAAGAAAAATATAAAACCTAGGCTAGGAGGCCTATAAGCCGGTAGATACATGATGGACCTCAAAAAAATTTGAAACCACTATGTCGGCATGTTGTGGGCTGCACATGTTAAAGAATAAAACCTAGGCTGGTCAGGCCACAACCCAGTTGATACTTGCTCACTCTTTGATAAAAAATGATACTTGCCAGCTCCCCATGACAATCTTCATTGTAAATTTATCTCATTTATTGACTACGTTGATAAATCCATGGGCCCCAACGTCAGTATATGATATGTCTCCAATGTATCTATAATTTTTGATCGTTTCATGCTGTTATATTATCATTCTTGGATGTTTTACAATCATTTTATAGCAACTTTATATCATTTTTGGGACTAACCTATTGACGTAGTTCTCAGTGCCAGTTGCTGTTTTTTGCTTATTTTTTTACCTCGCAGAAAATCAATACCAAACAGAGTCCAAACACAGCGAAACTTTTTGACGATTTTTTCTGGACCAGAAGACACAAGTTAGGCCAAGGAAGTACTAGAGGGGTGCCTCGAGGGGGGCACAACCCACCTGGGCACGCCCTGGTGGCTTGTGTCGACCTTGGTGGCCTCCCGCATCGCCTCTTTGCTATGTAAATACCCAAATATTCCAGAAACCCTAGGGGAGTCGACAAAACACAATTCTAGCCGCTGCAAGTTCCAGAACCACCAGATCCAATATAGACGCCATCACGGAGGGGTTCATCATCCTCATTGGTGCCTCTTCGATGATGCGTGAGTAGTTCATTGTAGACCTACATGTCTGTAGTTAGTAGCTAGATGGCTTCCTCTCTCTCTGTTGATTCTCAATACAATGGTCTCTTGAAGATCTATTTGATGTAACTCTTTTTGTGGTGTGTTTGTTGGGATCCGATGAACTTTGAGTTTATGATCAGATCTATGTTTTTATCCTTGAAAGTTATTTGAGTCTTTTGACCTTTTATATGCATGATTACTTATAGCCTCGTTCTTCTTCCAATCTTTGGTTTAGTTAGGCGGACTAGATAGATTTTTTTGCCATGGGAAGAGGTACTTTTTGAAGGGTTCGATCTTACAGTGCTCGATCACAATGACATAAGGGGAAACGACACGTATGTATCGTTGCTATTAAGGATAACAATATGAGGTCTAATTCCTACATGAATAGATCTTATGTACATCATGTCGTCGTTCTTATTGCATTACTCTGTTTCTCCATGAACTTAATACACTAGATGCATGCTGCATAGCGGTCGATGTGTGGAGTAATAGTACTAGATGCAGACAGGAGTCGGTCTACTAATCTTGGACGTGATGCCTATATAATGATCATTGACTGGATATCGTCATAATTATTTGAAGTTCTGTCAATTTCCCAACAATAATTTTTTTACCCACCGTATACTATTTTTCTCGAGACAAGCCACTAGTGAAATCTATGGCCCCCGGGTCTATTTTCTCATCATATATTTTTGATCTATATTGCTATTTGCCTTTTTATTTGTTTGCATATTTTATTTTCATCTCTATATTATCAAAAACCCAAAAATACCTCGCTGAATTTTATTTGCCGTTATTTGCATCTATAAATCTACTACAATAATTTTATCCCATCAACTTGACAATTTATGGCATCGTTACCCGGAAGGGATTGACAACCCCTTTAACACACCGGGTTGCAAGTATTTGTTCTTTATGTGCAGGTACCGTTTACATAGTGTTGAGTGGTTCTGCTACTGGTTCAATAATCTTGGTCTCATCACTGAGGGAAATACCTACCGTCTTGTGCTGCATCATCCCTTCCTCTTTGGGGAAATACCGACGTAGTTCAAGCTGCATCAGTATACCATTAGGAGGAAGCATTTTTTTCAACGAGGCACTTGCTTGCATACAACCATGAATCTGGTGGGTCCCGACTATTTGCTTCTCCACGTAGAGTCCTCTCTAGATTCCTCTTGTTCGTTGAGCATGTTGACAACGACAGACAGTGGCACCATGGAGAGCGCACAAAGGCAGTGGACGACATCAAGGCCTCAGACAGGAACGAACCGAAGCCGGGGAAGATGTGGTAGAGTAGTGGTACAGCCTGTGCCTAATCTCTGTCGAAGGTACTACAATAGCCCAATGGCTAAATTCCACTCCCCAATAGCTGCTCCACCAGGTTTCGATTCCACCTGATGCAGTGAAACAATCCCCAACTTTTTTTCCTCTACTATTACTGACATGTGGGCCCCCTTGTCATCTGCGCACACCACATCCAGCACTTGCCAAAACTTCGTTGCTAGTTTTCTCTGTTTTTTGCACACTCAACATTGTGTGTGCATTTTAAAAATAGCATATCTTTTTGACTATGTATCATATGAAGATATGCTATGCATGAATGTTGATCAACATGATGTTAACTTGTTGTTAGTTCCATTTTCGACCATGAATAAATTTTCCAACATGTTGTTATCCCTGTTTGAAAAGGATGTGTTGGTATAAATGCTCTAGCTCTGAAACTTGCAATTTCTTATATGAAATTGAAACTTGCAGTTTCTTCTGTGAAAATCACATGGTCTACACTTTTATGTGAAACTACATTTTTGAAAGTACTAAAAATAGATATCTGGAATTCAGAAAATACTTCGTATGCTCAATACTGCAAAGATTTGAAATTCAAAAGACATTCATATCTGAAAGTACTCAAAATACACAACACAAAACACAAATCACAACCTACAAATATTGATAACCCTAAGCTCCTCCTCTGATTATTCAGGGGGGGCTCTCCTCCTATTTCTCGGTGGCAGACCGCCTCCCCGTGAGACGAGGTGAACGATGAGTGAACCTTAGAGAATGGCGGGGAAGCATCATCGCGCCAACTGCTTTCCTCCTCTTGCAGTTGGGTACGGTTGACGAAGACTCACCGGCTCACTCTGCCACGACACCCTCACAAACGATACCGTGTGGATGCTCGATCCTTCATCCTCAGGATGCTCCATCTTGGATTGATACTCCCACCACCTCCGCCTCATGATCGGATTCAGTGAATCTGTCTGCTCCATGGCCTAGAGGAGCAGCTCTATGTACTCCCGTGCGACTCCCTCCAGGAGTATGACCACCTTTTTGCTCTATTTCAGATATTTGGCCATCGTCGTTGCTGGTTGTCAAACCAAGACTGTATCTCCATCGTCCTGGCTAGCTTCACAGGGTCGCTGTCTGCGATCATCATGTATCGGTTGTGCTCCTGCATCGATCTACTTCTCCACAACACCTTCCACTAGTACACGTCGGTGCTATACAAACGGTTTTTAACCCCTTTCCACGACGGTGTTCGGAACCGTCACCTAGTGAGTGAACGTGATATGGGGGTCCTTCCCACACGACCCTGAAACCGTCAGGGATATGCCCTCCTGGCACACACACTCGGCAAAATGAGGTCGTGTGCGACCGGAGAGCGACCAAATACGACTATACGTACAATAGTGCTAAAAAATTACAATTATACAGGCAAAATCATTTCCAGTCGCAAGTACATCCCACATAGTCAGTCCCCGCTAAACGTTTCCATTCGTATATACATCCCACATAGTCACTCCAAGGAAAACGTTTGTGCAAGGTGGCATAACGCAAACAGTTTTTAAGAGAATATCGTGTGTGATTGTTCATTGATCCAACATGGTTTATTCCTAGAAACTGTGTGCGTTGCCTGAGGTCAACACCCACTGTGTTTTCTCAATAACCATTTGCAATAGGAAAACCCAATTAGCAGGCTAATTGGTCAGTTAGCAGGTTAATTGCCCTATTATTAATAATCCATTTACTAATCTAATTGAAATTCATATTAAGCACATAATATATTTCATTTCCATATTAAGGAAGCAGGATTTCATAATTGAAATACATCCGAGTACAACATGATATAGCTTCAGCACTGAGCTACCCCATTACACAACTACACCAGCACCAAGTTTCACATGCAACATCTAGAACCTTTTGAAATTAGCATCATAGATGGTACATAGACAGATGCATCTCATCTGGAAAACTGCTGAAGTGGAAGGCAAATATTGAGCCTTCATTCATGTTGAATGTCTTTGCAACTTTAGGCTAGTGCCTGTGGATGATTGACCGTCCATCCTTTGACCTCTTCAAGAACACTTCAATATTGAACCGTGGGTGTTGTATGAAAACTTTCCTCGCCTCCTGACCACAGAGATGGTTTGAGAGGTAATCATCGGTGAACCTTGAAAACAAGGATGTGCATAAATATCTTCTCTATATTGGAAATGGGGCAAAGGAATAAAAAAAGGAAAGCTATAATAGTTAGTACCATCTTGTAAACCTCAGTGCTTCCCATTGTTTCCCTGCAACACATATAAGGTAGTTAGTCATCAGGTTAAGTAAGGGTTCGCATGCTATCAGTCAAATATGTTGATGATACATAAGCACATTGCATATTCATCAGATTAATTCAAGCCACATGGAAAACCCATTTATCAAAACCAATCATGATTAAGAACTAGAAACTATAGCACTTGTATATGTTTCTCATGTATTAAGTGCAGCAAAATTCGATTTATTCCTCACATGGTATACAAAAACAGAATGCAGCCACAACAATTGAACATCACATTGCAGAATTGAACCAAGCAGTTAACTAAACACCACAACAAATGAACCAAATGTTAACTAAGCACCACATTGCACAATATAACATACTCCTAATAGAAGATCAGACAGTTAACCAAACCAAGCATGCTTAACAACTTGGAAATATAGCAATTGTATTTGTTTCTCATGTATTTAGTACAACCAAATTCGATTTATTTCTCACATGGTATACAATAACAAAGTGCAGCCACAACAATTGAACATCGCATTGCAGAATTGAACCAAGCAGTTAACTAAACACCACAACAAATAAACCAAACGTTAACTGAGCACCACATCGCACAATAAAACATACTCCTAATAGAAGATCATACAGTTAACTAAACAAAGCATGCTTAACAACTTGGAAATATAGCAATTGTATTTGTTTCTCATGTATTTAGGATAGCCAGATTCGATTTATTTCTCACATGGTATACAATAACAGAATGCACCCACAACAATTGAACATTGCATTGCAGAATTGAACCAACCAGTTAACTAAACACCACAACAAATGAACCAAACGTTAACTGAGCACCACGTTGCACAATATAACATACTCCTAATAGAAGATCGGACAGTTAACCAAACCAAGCATGCTTGACAACTTGGAAAATTGCACCCTGAAGAATTGAACATCACATTTGCAGAATTGAACCAAACAGTTAACGGAACACCACATGGCACGACATATAGAACATATACTCTAGAGCAGAAGATTGCATGGTAAAAGTAGATAGCCCAATCCACTAGAATTTTTAAAGGAAAGGCAGTAGCTAGCAAACTGAACATGGGTCCTTATAGTGAGCTAATAAGACAAGCTACTCATTGTTGGAGATATCGATGATGATTGGCTCCTTAGACATGGAAGAGGGCGAGGCCTCCGCATCATGGGTGCCCTCATCGTAGTTGTGAGTTGCCTGAGCCGCTCCGGGAACCAACCCGCTGGCTCTCGAGATGAGGTAAGCACATGAACGCTGAGAAAACACCTCGTAGTCTTCATCGGAGGCACCGACTGTGGCCTCGAGAAAACGCCACAAACTGTCGTTTAAAGCAGCCAACTACGTCGCGGCATCGGCACGCGAGGTGTCGATGGTGGCCTCGACGGCGAGATGCTCCTCCAAGATCTGGTGGTCGGCACGAATGGCAGCCATCGTGACCTCATCCGCGCGTGCGGCCACGATTTGCTTCTCGACTACCAAATGCTCCTTGAGATCGTGGCTATACTACATGCACCATGGCTTAGGGCGGTGCTTATTTGGTGGAGGGGTTGGTGATTTGGGTGGAATGTGTCGTGCTCGAGCCGGCGGTCGGAGCATGTGGGATGTGGAAGGAGGAGGATGATGGGGGTCGGGTGTGGATTACCTGCCTGGATAGGCGAGGCCAAGCAGTGTGAAGGAGGGTCACCGGCGAGGAGGCAGCGTTGCAAGCAAGGAGTGAAGGTTTCAACTTGTAAAGGAAGGCGAAAACAAGGGAAATGTGGCTTTTGTTAAGGGGGAGGGGGCGGGAGGTAGATATTTTCGCGGAAGCCGAAAATTTGGAATCACTTCAGCGAAAAAACTGGCGCACAAAGTGTCATCAGACACGGTCCCTTATTTAGAGCGGGCTATGGACTATAGCCGCTGCACCTTCTCGCGTAAGTCGTATGCGTACTATACTCCGACGGTGCTCCAAGATATTTTGTGCTGCATCTCACACGGTTGGTTATAATAAACTGTGTGGGATCTACTTGATTTTTCGTCTTGATTTGAATTACATAATGGGATCACAGTGGCAATGGATGGTGTTTGAATTGATACACCTTTTATCTGCAGTGAACATGCAACTATATGTGTGTCGTTAAAGAATTGGAATTATTTAGGGTTCGTTTGGACAATTTATACAATAAATTGGTTTTCTAGCCATTTCAGGTGCACAATTCAAAATTAAACTACATGCACATGCTCCGGTGCACCAACATGGGTTGTAAAATCATAGATGTGTCCTTGGGTTTATGCCTATGTACCATGCAAAAAATGGGGATGAATTTCGAACACCACGACAATGTGGCTCTCTGGCAAACGTTGACGTACTTGCTTTTGTAATTCTAGAAAATCCAAAAGTCGTCCGAAATTCATGAAACTTGGCATGCTATCATGGAGCGGCATCAACATGCCGTGCTAAATTTTTTGTCACATTTGGGGCAGGTTTGGGTATAAGCTTCTCATAAACCAGAGCTTCTCACAACAAGCGTGATGGTTTTAGTAGGGAATGTTTCACCTTTCTGGACGAAACGATATCCGTTGCATCTTCTTGATTTCAATTTTTTTTCCTAGTGTCAACATAGAACAACATGAGTGTTGTGTCAATTTTTGGGATTTTTCAGGGTTCGCTTGGACATTTTTATACATTAACTGAGTTTTCTATGCATTCATGTGCATAATTCAAATTTGAACTACATGCACATGCTCTAATGCATATAAATTAGTTGAAAATTCAAATATGTGTCCTTGGTTGCATGATTAGGTCCCATGCAAGAAATGGGAATGAATGTCAAACACCCTGCCACCGTTACTCGGCTGCAAACATTGAAATACCTAGTTTTTAAATTCTAGTAAATCCAAAACTTGTCAGAAATTCATGAAACTTGGCATGCTATCATGGAGCAGCATCAACATGCCATGGTAAAATTTTTGTCCTATTTGGGGCAGGTTTGGGGATATGCTTCTCAGAAACCAGAGCTTCTCACAAACCAGAGCCTCTCACAACAAGCCTGATGGTTTCGGTAGGGAACGTCCTACCTTTGGGGACGAAACGATATCCATTGCCTCTTCTCGATTTCAGTTTTTTTCCTAGTGTCAACATGGAACAACAGGAGTGTTGTGTCAATTTTTGGGATTTTTGGGGGTTCATTTGGACATTTTTATGCATTAACTGAGTTTTTAATGCATTCATGTGCATAATTCAAATTTGAACTACATGCACATGCTCTAATGCATATAAATTGGTTCAAAATTCAAATTTGTGTCCTTGGTTGCATGCTTAGGCCCCATGCTAGAAATGGGAATGAATGTCAAACACCCTGCCACCGTCGCTCGACCACAAACATTGAGATACCTGGTTTTTAAATTCTAGTAAATCCAGAACTTGTCTGAAATTCATGAAACTTGGCATGCTATCATGGAGCGGCATCAACATGTCATGGTAATTTTTTTGTCCCATTTGCGACAGGTTTGGGGATATGCTTCTCACAAACCAGAGCGTCTCACAACAAGTCTGATGGTTTCGGTAGGGAATGTCCTACCTTTGGGGACGAAACGATATCCATTGCCTCTTCTCGATTTCAATTTTTTCCTAGTGTCAACATGTAACAACAGGAGTGTTGTGTCATTTTTTGGGATTTTTCGGGGTTCGTTTGGACATTTTTATATATTAACTGAGTTTTCAATGCATTCATGTGCATAATTCAAATTTGAACTACATGCACATGCTCTAGCGCATATAAATTGGTTGAAAATTAAAATTTGTGTCCTTGGTTGCATGCTTAGGTCCCATGCAAGAAATGGGAATGAATGTCAAACATCCTGCCACCGTCACTCGGCCGCAAACACCGAGATACCTGGTTTTTAGATTCTTGTAAATCCAAAACACGTCTCAAATTCATGAAACTTGGCATGCTATCATGGAGCGGCATCTGGTAAAATTTTTGTCCCATTTGGGGCAGGTTTGTGTATATGCTTCTCACAAACCAGAGCTTCTCACAACAAGCATGATGGTTTCCGTAGGGAATGTCCCTCCTTTGGGGATGAAACGATATCCATTGGCTCTTATTGCTATCAATTTTTTTCTCGTGTCAACATAGAACAACAAGAGTGTTGAGTCAATTTTTGTGATTTTTCGGGTTCGTTTGGACATTTTTATGCATTAACTGTGTTTTCAATGCATTTATGTGCATAATTCATATTAGAACTACATGCACATGCTTCAGTGCATATAAATTGGTTGAAAAATCAAATCTTTGTCCTTGGATGCGTGCTTAGGTCCAATGCAAGAAATGGGAATGAATTTCAAACACCAGGGCAGCATTGATTGCCGGCAAAATGTTGAGATACTTTACTTTTAAATTCTAGTAAATCCAAAACTCGTCTGAAATTCATAAAACTTGGCAGGAATGGCACCTGACATGACGTTGTATTTTTTGTGTCCATTTTGAGAGAAGGCTCACTCGAATAACAGCCAACAAAGGCATTTTGAAAAAATAGCTGCCACTTTAACATCTCAAACGTGAGGCCACGTGTCTTGGTTTTAATGGCTCTTGATCGCAAATGTTTTAGACAGAACACCCGTATGCAAAGTGAGAGCAGGATTTGTGCATCTCTTGAACACAAACGGTTCTTTTGGATGACCCGTGTGCAACCACTTACAAAAAATTTGGTAAGATTTGCATCTTTCATATTGGGTATGTTGCCATTTGTCAAACTTGATATATTGATATTTGTTGATCTAGTAACATTGCCTTTTGTCAACCTTGTAACACCGCGATTTGTCAAAACATGAAGCTAAAAATCACTAGTAGTATCTAATTTTTGCAACTAAAATTCAGTAATTAAGCATAGATGGAGGCGAGGAGGCGTGTTCAGCCGGGCGTGCAGTGGTCGACGTAGTACTATTTGATTTGACAGGGGTGGCGCAGTTCCCAATACGGCTTTAATGCAGACGAGGGAGAGGGTAGCGGTTCCCAAAATGTTTTTTTTGGCCGGAAACAGTAGGAAAGGCTCCTACTGTGTAAATGTATTAATGCTCAAGTAACACTGTACAGGGGTGATAATTACATGGTGGGGAGGGGGGGAGGTTTGACCACTTTATGTCCAAGCCAAGATAATAGAGATAATGCAAGAGGGTCTAGTGTAGTGAGTTTACAAAGTTCAGTACAAGACGCCTATGGTCCTCTTTGACCCTATGTTGAAGGAGTTCGAACTCCTTTTTGAATCTATCAAGCCAGGACCAAAAAGAAGGATCTATTGCTCTATAATGCTTGTTGTTCCTCTCCTTCCATATGCTCCACGCCGCCACAGTAAATTTTTCAAACAACATAGGCATGGGGTGGTTGCCTTTTTGGTCCTCGATAGCTTGTATCCGACCAGGGAAGGGCTCCCAATTAATATGCAAAGCACGCCAGCATTGCCTACTGAATGTGCATGTGAAGATCATGTGCTCGACCATTTCTTCAATGCTTAGTCCACATAAGAGGTAGTTGTGATCTTCATCAATGTTGTAGTGCCGTTGTTTGAGCATATTCCGGGTGTTTAGCCTGTCATTGAGCAAGAGCCATGCAAAGACCTTCAACTTGATCGTGCATTTAGATTTCCACAGCCATCCAAACACTTGGTGAGATTGGACATCCTTGAAGAAGAAGCGGTAGTTGTCTGTGGATTTGAAGATAGTTTTACCACAAGTGTAGTGCCAGACGTCCGACGAGGAAGCCGTGGGTTGAAACGATGATGCAATCATTTGCATGTCGTATCTCGTCTAGCGCTTGTGGAGAGAGCGGTAGATGGAAGGCCGCCCCCAGTGACGTGATCCCCAAGAAGTCGCGGATGGATACATCTTCATTGGTTGCATGTGAGAAGGCCCGGGGATGTGACTCCTGGAGTACTTGGTCGGCCCAGAGATCTTTCCATAGGAGGGCCGTGGTGCCACAGACACCATTGATGCGAGATATCCCACGAAAGTGAGGAGTCAGCTTGAGCACATCCCTCCACCAGAATGATCCGACTGGGTCTACTGCGTGCGGGATTTTTTGGTGATAGTACGTGTTCCAAGTGAGTTGCACCCAAGGATTGTCCAGTTTGTTATAAACTTTGTGAAGGAATTTCATGAGTAGGGCTTCATTCTGGATCTTGAGGTTGAGCACTCCAAGGCCTCCTTTGTTTTTTGGTTTACATTCCATATACCATGCTGCAAGAGAATTACATTTCTCCCCTTGGTCATTCTTCTTCATCCAAAGACATCTTCTCCTGATTCTGTCAAACATTTCAATGAGTTTTGGTGGAAACTTTAATGTGCACATTGCATAAATGAGCAAGGATGTGACTGAGGTGTTGAGCCATGTTAGTTTGCTAGCATAAGACATAAGTGAAAGCGTTGAGGTCAGGTACCTTTCCACTTTACTGACAAGTGGCATGAAATCTTGTATTGTGGGTCGAGAGGTGCCGAGGGGCAGGCCGAGGTAGGTGAAGGGCATGGAGCCAATGGAACACCCAAAAATCCTTGCAATATCATTGGCCAGGTCAGCATCCAAGTTGATGGGGATGAGTGTAGACTTGTGGAAGTTGATCTTCAGGCCAATGGACTGAGCATAGTCGGTCAGAATGTTCTTGATGATCATAGCTTGTCTAGGGCAGGCAAGCATGAGAAGGATCATGTCATCGGCGTATTGGACGATAGGATAGTCCATATTGCCATTGGACGGGAAGGGCAGGTTAATTAGTCCTCTCCTGAAGGCATCATTAATTGCAGATTGTAGCAGGTCGGCGGCTAGGACGAAAATGAGCGGGGAGAGAGGGTCTCCCTGTCGGACCCCATGTCGACAGTGGAATTGTCGTCCCGGCACCCCATTGAGAAGTACGGAGGATCTTCCAGAGGAATTTTTTTTCTTATCCATGACAACCATTTATCATTAAACCCCATATGTTTCATGATGTTGATCATCGCTTTATGCTCGATCGTGTCGAAGGCTTTAGCAAAGTCTAACTTTAGGAGAATTTTCTATCGCTTGGATGCTTGGCACTGATGAATATATTGGAATGTCCAGGCTAAGCAGTCTTGGATTGAGCGCCCATTGATGAAGCCGTATTGGTTGCGGTCTATGATGCGCAGGATGACCTTTTGCAAGCGGTTGGCCAGAAGTTTTGTGATTAACTTAAGACAATAGTTGAGCAGAGTGATCGGCCGGTAATCATTTACTGTGGTGGGAGAACCATTCTTGGGGATCAGAGTGATTAGGCCATCATTTATGCTTCGTAGGTCAAGATCTCCCGCATGGAATTGCGCGTAGAGGGTATAAAAGTCTTGTTTGATGATTTCCTAGCAAGATTTGAGAAACATTCCACTAAAACCATCAGGTCCTAGTGCTTGGTCTGCGGGCATTTCTTTGACTACCAGGTCTATTTCGTCCTTGGTGAATGGAACCGTGAGGTGGTCGAGGTTCTCAGTCGGGCGGATGAGGGAAGGGAGATCGAACAACATCTGTGTTGGGTTCGAAGTGCCAAGTCTGTCAGTATATGCTTGAAATAGAAGGACTTCTTTACCCGTATGATCCTCCACCATGAGACCATCTGGAGTTTGCAGAATAGCCACATTATTTTTTCTGTAATGTTCTGTTGCAACTGCTTGGAAGAATTTGGTGTTCTCATCTCCGAATTTAACCTAATGAATGGTGCATCTCTTCTTCCAATACTGTTTTTGGTAGTCCAACAATATGAGGAGATGGGTTTTAATGATCTTACGGAAATTGCATTCGGGAAGAGTGAGAGCTCGTAGGTTCTCAAGATCATCCAGCTCAGTAAGGATTTTGTTTGTGTTTTCAATTGCCACCGATAATCTAGAGATATTCTTGCTCCACACCTTTAATTCTTGACGTAACAGTTTGAATTTTCGACACAGAACTGTGGCCGCATTAGAAGAGTTAATAGGCCGGTCCCAGACTTTTTTGACCACATCCATAAAGCCCGGGTGAAGAAGCCAGTAGGATTCAAATCTGAATAATCTGGCACAAGGAATCTTTTTTTCGATGCTTACCACACAAGGAGTATGATCAGAGACCAGTTTGCAGAGAGGTTTGACTAGCATGTTGGGATATGCAAGAGTCCAGTGGAGCGAGGTCAAAAACCAGGCAAGTTGCTCAAGTAAAGGATCTTGTTGCATATTGCTCCATGTATACAAACGACCCTTGAGCGGCAGTTCAACTAAATTGTGCTTACGGATGATGTCATTGAAAGTGCACATGTCATGAGGATCACCTCCCGGTATGTTGCGGTTCTCAGGGCCTCTAATATAATTGAAGTCGCCAAGGAATAGACAGTCATCATTTGTTTGTATATTCATGTCATACAACCACTGAGTGAATTCATCACGAGCCGGGCCCGTGCAAGGGCCATAAATGTTATATAAGGTCCAGGATTGCGCAGAGAGAGTGCTAGTAAATTTGACACCCAAAACAAAGTCATGAGAGATGGCCACATCCCCAGTAAAGACAGAGCTATTCCAAATAGTAAGGAGGCCCCCGAAGGCACCACGAGAAGGAACAAAAGCAAACTTATCAAATCTCTTAGGGCAACAAGTTTTTATAAAATCAGGTCGATAAGAGATTTCTTAGTTTCTTGCAGACATACGATAGTGCAGCCACTAACAAAAATAGCATTGGATAGAGCGAGGAGTTTTTTCTCCGAATTTAACCCACGAATGTTCCAACATAGAACATTCCAATTATGCAAAAGAGGAATAAGGTGACCAGCAACCTACTCCGAAGAGGGAGAACCCTCCCCTGCATCCATGGAGTGATCTTCAGGAGCCACAGGATCCACAGGAGCCAGCAGAGCATCATCAGTTAACTCACTTGGTGGAACAACACAGCGGTTGATGCCGATGTCTTGCATGATGTGAAGGGGTGTGGGTGGTGGAACCTAAATAGCAACAATGGTTGAGGAGCTACCAGTAGCCGAAGGAACCTGTCTTGGCTTGACTTTTGAAAGAGGAGCTCGGACATCTGAAATCTGTGGCACTCTGAAACCATCATAACGAGTGGAGCGGGTACTACGGCGAACTTCAGTAGTGACCAAGGGCACCTAAAACTTAGACCGACATGGGCGAGCAGGAGATGGGCCTGGGGATGTGGGCAGAACCTGGGCCAGGCCCAAATCAGAAGGGTCATCCACCTGTTGGGAAGGCCCAACATTTGAATTGTCAGTACGCGCCAAATCCGGCACTTCCATCAGCATATCAAGGCTATTCTCAACAACAGAAATATCCCATAGGTTATCCAGGTTGGGCAGATCAGGCAGAGAATCACTAACTCCTTCTGCAACATTATTAGTTAACGCTTCAGCTGATGTAGCATCCTTAGGCATGATTTCAGTAATCTGAACAACAGAAGGCCGAGGAGGTGCATTCAGTATGCGTGGGGTGAAGCGAACAGAGAGCAGATTCTCATCAGTCTGAACCTGAAAACCAGTCCCAGGAACTGCAGCTTGTAGATGCAGCGGAGGCAAACCATAACCCGAACTCCAAGGGCCATAAGCAGCAACCACCCGCATGATAGCACTAGACAGATATTCAGTGAATATGTTGCGAGGGATCAGCCCATTGGTGAGGACAGTAGCAAGATCAGTGCCTTGGACAGTAATACTCACATGGATATTATCAGCAGCGACAGCGACATCAACAGAAATAACTTGAGGTGTGACAGGAACCACAAACAAGGTACTGACCGGATCTGCAATCGCTAGAGAATTACCAGTACTGCTTGCAGTCGAGCTAGAGCCACAGGCAGAATTGAGACTGTCAGAAACATTATCCTCAGGCAGAATACCATCTTCAACTCGGAGACCTTGCGCCGCCAGCCAGGCCTGAAAATTAACCAAAGCTGTGGGCATGTGAGCCATAGGGGGTTGAGGCCAAGCATCCCACTGCGCTGGTTGAGGGGCATCTCGATGAGCAGCGTTGTGTGGTCCATCATCGTTCCCAATACCATTCTGTATGAGCCAATTTTGCAGCTGCTACTGGTAGAGCTGCTCAGCAGTGAGCCCGTCACCAAACATGGGGTGAGGAATACCATTGGCTGGCGGTGGTTCCTCATCAGCAGTGGGAACTTCAGGATCATGAGCATTCCAGTCCGCTCCCCTAAGAATGAATACAACAACAGTCCAGCAAGATCTATCACCACCTAACTGATGGACCACAATACTCTTGGGAATCAGACGCATATGGATAACTTTAACTTTGATTAGTACCACACGGCGGTCAATATTTGGATTATTCCAGGAAACAAGACGACCATAGTCATCTACGGAACACTGAAAATAAAATTTTGTCTGATAATCATCTGGGAACCCAATATACATCAACCAAACCTCAGGCCCATATGTGGTCTTGCGAATATTCAGGGCAACATTATGTCTAACAAAAGAGACTACTAGATCCTCATCATCAAGATGAAAAGTAGTGTTGACCGCAGTATCTCTGATGAATGAGTTGGCAAATCCAAACATACCGATACCCAGGGGGTGGTCAGAGATCTTTGTCGGATGCAGGCCCGATTCATGTAGGAGACCTTCAATGGTGTCGCGGAGACCCTCCCGAAGATGGAGTGGCACAAATCTGCTGACTTCCGCAATGGCGAGGAAGTTGTTGTTGAGCGGGGGGATGGGGTTGACAGCTATGTCAGCTCGCACCTTTCGGTCCACGGGACCAGATTTGACCGACCATCCGGGTGGCAGGAAAGGGATGGGGTTCACCGGATAGTTGGCCATGATGGTGGAGACCCCAGTGAGCACTGCGGGAGAGGTGGATGGCGATGGAGCAGCTAGAGCAGAGCGCTCTATTTCATTGGGAAGCAGGGCGGGCTGGGAGGTGAAATGCGAGTAGTCCAAGGCAGGGGTGAGGGTTTTTCGTCTCCACTGCCATCTTTGGGCCCAACAACACCGCCAACGAGAGATGTCCAGGTTGCCATAGTGACCACAGATGCTGCATCGAATGGTTGATGTTGGGCGGCTGCATGGACGAGTGAGGGGGCAAGTTGGAGTGATTGATGGGGGTCTGTTTATTTTTTGCCTCGCTTGGTCAGTCATGACCGGATTAAGAAGATTGGAGTCCATAAATGTGTTATGTGAGACCACAGACCATTTTTATGGTAGGACAATTAAAGCTTTTGTGTCCCAGAACGGAGCACGAAAGGCAAATAATCCGCGCTTGGCAAAAATATTTGTGATGACCCCATTGTAAACATTTAGCACAGAGCAGGCCCCAGTTTTTGGCAAGATCAGAAACTTCCTTCTGTGAATATCCGACTCTCGACAAATCGTCCTTATGAGATTTGGATAATGTAGGGGGCCATGAATGAGGCGGGGCATACCTTAGCGCAGAAGTAAGGAAACTTTGCGGTAATTGAGGATAATCCAAAGTGCAGGAAAATCGAAAACTGCCAATCACAATTGAACGCTCAGAATATTCTAAATTGTATGATGGAGAATTAATGACTGTAGGTACAGAGTCCGTGATGATCGTATCCTCTGTCGGTTGCACCATGCACGTGGCTAGTGAGGAAGAAGATGAAGCTTCATTGCTGTTCTTGTCATGAAAATCCATGAAGGCCAAGGGAACAATGGAAAATTTGCTCAACTCCTTGGCAGACTCAGAAAAAATAGAAGGTTCCTGAAAGACCGACTTGTTATACCGGATGGCCACGAGGCTGCGAGCAGCAACTGGTTCCAAGTGCTCATCGGCATGCCAAATATGATCAAAATGCTTATAACCATTGAACCGACCATTGTAAAGATGAAAATGACAAATAAAGTCTGGCCAAATACGATCCTTGAGGCCATGAATGAAATGACCCACTTTATTGCCGGCCACAGGGAAAGGAAATGATCTGTCACAAATCTTTGAAACCTTAAAACCTTTCGGGTGACCACCAATGCAACATTGCAAAGCCACACCCACCGAATCTTCAGAGAGATGGAACGAGGCCGAAGAAAAAGAAACCACCAAGAAAAATTCCTTGGTTTTGCGAGGTGGTGAGAAGTGCACCATTTCTCCAAACCTTCTACGTACCTCATCTACCACAGCTAGACCAGGATTGAAATCCCAGTGTAGGAGGCCTTCCATGGTGAAGATTAGTGGCTAGATCCATGGTTGGTGGAGGGCAGGTGGGAGGAGCAGGGGGAGGAGGAGAGCCATCACTGTTATCAGCTGGCCAATAACCCGGTTCCCAAAATGTTGAACGGCCAATGATGCATCCTCCTTCAATTAGCATCGTGTGAATGCATGAGGGAAGTAATGGGAGGAGGACCGGGGAAAGAGGCAGCATGATGTGAATGCAACACAGTTTTCACTAATATAAAGGCGCCCCTCCATTCCAATGCATCTACCACACACATCTTAGTAGCAACAACCATTTGTATTATTATCGGTCTTCGCACACATTTCTGATTACAGACCTATTTGCCGCGTATCACAAACATCTTGTTATATTGAACCATTTCTGTTCTCTTGTCTCAACACAAACAGTTCATCCTAGTGAACCACATGCCGTATATCGCACACACCTTGATCTGGCTGACCATTTCTTTTGTGTTGCCTGATCACAAAAAGTTCATCCAAGTGAACCGTATGCTGTATATTGCACACACCTCGATCTGGCTGCCCGTTTCTTTTGTTCCTCCTCATCGCAAATAGTTAATTGAATTGAACCGTATGCCCTACATCTCACACGCAAATAAAATCTGAACCATGTTTGATGCATCCTCCATCGCAAACGTGTTGCACCTTTTTTGACGTTTTTTTACACCACCATTTGCGACTATTGCATCGCACATAGTTTCGTCGAAGAGTCTCTGATCGTAGTGTCGCGTTAGCAGCTACCTGCAGTAGTGTTCACTCACCGACGGTGGTTCTAGAATGGAAGAGGAACAACACTGTTTTTTTATTGGAACAAGAGAGGAGAGGCGGTGGTTTTGAAATGGAAGAGGAGACGAGCGGTAGTGGTCTTGGAAGTTTTTTTTTGATGTGGTGGTCTTGGAAGTTGGAATGTAAGAGGAGCTGACTGCGGCGGTTTTGGATTGGACGAGAGCGGCGGTGTGCTGTGAGTGGATCCCTCCTAGTACCTATATGCTGGTTTACTAGCCTCATCATATTTTGGATCAAAATTTGACCACCTACTGTATTTGACAAGCAAAATCTGAATGCATGTCATCAAAAATTATACCGCTAGATTCATATCTAAATGTACTTTCAAATGATATTATTTTTGCAACGTATAACATATATTTTATGAGTCAAAATCATGGTCAAAATATGATCTAGTAAACTAGGACGGAGGTAGTACTTACTAATTTACACCTCACTTAGGAAGAGACCCACATAAACTTGAGTAGTTCGGTAGGAGTATTGTAGATAGATGTTGATATTTTTATTTTGATATAAATTTGGTCAAACTTTGTTTAGATTGACTTTGACCAAATTTTATATGCAAAGTAAAAAAGAAACGGAGGAAGTATTGAAGAGCTTGATAGCGTTGCTGTCCCCTGCATCATCATGCCGTGTTTCACAACTTCCAAGATTCACAATGAACTCAATGATTCACATATCAGAGACAATATTAACACTAAAACTAAAACAAAGTTGTGAAAATGTGTAGAAAGAAAGAAAAATTGATTGGTGCTTCTTTTAGAAAAGAGTACTCCCTAGAAAAGTGCCAATATATCTAGCTAACCATAAACCTAATTCATGTGTGCTATTTGATTCGAGGATTTGCTAGAACACTAAAACCAACCCTGTGCATGTCAAACACCAGCAGCTTAACATGTTCTAATTTCTGCATAAGCGGGTCGCCAAGAACTTGAGGAACCATCGAAACATCTATGCCTTTCCAAGCCAAGATTATTTTATATATAGTGACACCTCACACTGTGCATATATGCTGGTTCCATCCGAACTTTTGTACAGTTCCACTAAAATGTAGCCGAAGAACCCTGTTTGCACAAATAATGAAAATGCTTGATTAATTTATAATGGCCTAGTTGATGAAACATACACTAATAAATAGAAGAAACTTCATTTTCTTAATGGGAAAAGATTGTGATACAATACCTTTATGAAAAAAATACAAGATTAGCACAATATGCCATGCTGCAAGGGAGAGATGGGCCCTGCGCCGTCTCAACGGTAGGCATGATACTAAAATCGACCCAATTCTGCCGGATACACCTTCTGCAAGTGATGAACATCATCGTGTAGTGGTAGTACAAGGAGGGGCCTTGAGTCATATCAATCTCTATTTTTTGCAGTTCAACTAAAATTAAGTATCCCTATTCAAATAATAACACTACTACTTTATCATCGCAGTGCCAAAACAGTCGCACAAGAGTAGAGTCAACATGCATGATCGTTCTGGAAAACGGTAGTACAAAAAAGGAACATACCTCACCATGGGAACTATATCTACAGTCAACGCCATTGTAGAAGGGCTGACACAGTCTCCAACATGGACGATTCAATTCATGCAACCTTTTTGTGTAGTTAACCTAAAATTAAGCAATGTTTGCATCATTTAGTTAGCAAGAAGTACTTGGTCCCATGAGCTGACATCTTTTGCTTCAATAGTTATAATAAAATTGAGCAACATCAAGGTCGACCGTGAAGCTCGTCGAATGTGCAACTATAATTTGGATATACTTTTGTGCGGTTCAACTAAAATCAAGCGTGCATGTTTATGACACAACTATGTGGAAAGTGCCATTGTGGTGATGATGATGGCTAATTAATTGTTGGAGGAGATTACCCATAGAGTTCCACGAGGTGTGTATATCTCTGTTTGCACAAAAAGGTGGAAACGAGGGTGACTAACAAGTTATGAAACATACATCAAATGAAAAGAATCAGTCATTCAGATCTCTGTTTGCAATTTCAGTCAACAGGTATGGTCTTATCTGCAGATTGACTGTATGGGGGGACAGGACTTAACCTCATGCCTTTTGCATGCAAAGAAGAATTTCCAGCACCCTTTCTTCTTTGAGGTTATGCTCACTGCGGCCTGGTGCATTTGGACTACCAGGAATGGGAAGATCTTCAGATCAGAGAGGGCTTCTTTTGGTGTGTGGAGGAGTAAATTTGTACATGATATCTCCTTGTTGTATCATAGAGTGAGGGAGAGTGATAAACCTGTATTCTTATCTTGGGTTAAGAACCTACCTTAGATTGTTGTACTTTGTAACATAGATAAGTAGGTAAGTTTCTTTCTTTCTACCCAACTCCTTGCTAGATTGTAATTAGGTGGACCTCTCTTTATTTATTTTGATAAAAGACTGTGGAGCTGCTGCTTCACAGTAAATAGTAAAAAAGAAGAAGCATATTCCTTATCTTAATGGCAATCATAGAAGGGCAGTCGCAATTTCTAAAGCAGCGAGAGTGCTTCATATTAGTGGGGGCATTAAGATTAACAATGACAACCGTTAAATACGACATTACTTTAATGGTGCTATTGCTTGATTTTACCAGCAACATTAGATTATAGCTGCTAAAGAGTTGGTATAAGGGCATGTGATAGTAGGCGGACCAGGAAGTTGCATTTCTAACAAAAAGAAGCAACTTATCTTAATGGGAAACATAGCAGGACATGAAGAACAGTGCCATTGCTTCATATTACTGAAGGCATTACGACATGTCTTCAAAGTATCTATAATTTTTGATTGCTTCATGCTGTTATATTATCAATCTTGAATGTTTTATATTCATTTACTAGCAACTTTATATCATATTTTGGGACTAACCTATTGACATAGTTCCAAGTGCCAGTTGCTGTTTTTTGCTTGTTTTTTTACTTTGCAGAATATCAATACGAAACTGATTCCAAATGCCATGAAACTTTTTGAGAATTTTTCTGCCGAGAAGACACCCAAGGAGCCAAAGAAGTGCATGGGAGGATGCCCGTGGGGCCCACTAGGCACCAGGGCATGCCAGAGGCCCCTGGCGTGCCCTGGTGGGTAGTGGAGCCCAGGGGAAGCATCTCCACCGACATCCACCTCTATAAATACTCTAAAATCCCAAAAACCCTAGGGGAGTTGAGATAATACAGTTTCCGCCGCCACAAGTTCCAGAACAACGAGATCCAATCTAGAGGCCTTTTCTGGCACTCTACCGGAGGGGTCAATGATCACAGATAGGTTCTTCATCATCCTTATTGCCCCTACGGGTCCATAGCTAGTAGCTAGATGGCTTCTTCTCTCTTTTTGATCTTCAATACAATGTTCTCCTTGATGCTCTTGGAGATCTATTTGATGTAGTGACCTTTTGCGGTGTGTTTGCTGGGATCCGATGAATTTTGGGTTTATGATAAGTTCTATCCATGAATATTATTTGAGTCTTTGTTGAACTCTTTTATGCATGATTGCTATAGCCTCATATTTCCTCTCTGAAATTTTGGTTTGGTTTGGCAAACTAGATTGCTTTTTCTTGCCATCGGAAGAGGTGCTTTGTGATGTGTTCGATCTTGCGGTGCTCAATCTCAGTGACAGAAAGAGACATGACACGTATGTATCATTGCTATTAAGGATAAAAAGATGGGGGGGGGGTCTATTCCTACATGAATAGATCTTGTCTACATCATGCCATCGTTCTTATTGCATTACTCTGTTTTTTTATGAACTTAATACACTAGATGCATGCTGGATAGCGGTTGATGTGTGGAGTAATAGTAGTAGATGCATAATCGTTTTGGTCTACTAATCTTGGACGTGATGCCTATATACGTGATCATTGCCTTGGATATCGTCATAATTATTCGCTTTTCTATCAATTGGCCAATAGTAATTTGTTTACCCAACATACGCTATTTTCTCAACAGAAGCCTCTAGTGAAAACTATGGCCCCCAGGTCTATTTTCCTATCAAATAAAACCAAAAATACCTTGCTGCATTTTCCTTTATTTATTTTATTTTGTGTTTTTGCTAGATCTATTTATCAAATCTGATACAATTTCATCTATCTCAATACCGAGGAGGGATTGAAAACCCCTCGTATGCAGTTGGTTGCAAGTTTTTGTTGTTTGTGTGCAGGTGCTGTTTACATAGTGTTGCTTGGTTCCCCTACTGGATTGATAACCTTGGTTTCATAACTAAGGGAAATACTTACCTTCTCTGTGTTGCATTGATACGTCTCCAATGTATCTATAATTTTTGATTGTTTCATGTTGCTATATTATCAATCTTGAATCTTTTATATTCATTTACTAACAACTTTATATTATTTTTTGGGACTAACCTATTGACATAGTGCCCAGTACCAGTTGTTGTTTTTTACTTGTTTTTACTTGGCAGAATATCAATATCAAACGGAGTCCAAATGCCACAAAACTTTTTGGAGATTTTTCTCTGCCCAGAAGACAACAAGGGAGCCAAAGAAGTACACGGGGGAGGCTTGTGGGGCCCACTAGGCACCAGGGCGTGCTAGAGGCCATAGGCGCGCCCTGGTGGGTAGTGGAGCCCACAGGAAGCTTCTCCACCGACATCCACCTCTATAAATACTCTAAAATCCCAAAAACCCTAGGGGAGTCGAGAGAATACAGTTTCGATTGCCGCAAGTTCCAGAAGAATGTGATCCAATCTAGAGGCCTTTTCCGGCATTTTGCCGGAGGGGTCAACAATCACGGAGGGGTTCTTCATCATCCTTGTTGTCCCTCCGATGATGCGTGAGTAGTTTACCACAAACCGACAGGTCTTTAGCTAGTAGCTAGATGGCTTCCTCTCTCTCTCTTTGATCTTCAATACAATGTTCTCCTCGATGTTCTTGGAGATCTATTTGATGTAATCACTTTTTGCGCTGTGTTTGTTGGGATCCGATGAATTATGGGTTTATAATCTGTTCTATCCATGAATATTATTTGAGTCTTTGCTGAACTATTTTATGCATGATTGTTATAGCCTCGTATTTCTTCTCCGAAATTTTGGTTTGGTTTGGCCAACTAGATTATTTTTCTTGCCATGGGAAGAGGTGCTTTGAGATGGGTTCGATCTTGCGGTGCTCAATCTCAGTTAAAGAAAGAGACACGACACACATGTATCATTGCTATTAAGGATAAAAAGACGGGGTGTATTCCTACATGAATGGATCTTGTCTACATCATGTCATCATTCTATTGCATTACTCTGTTTTTCCGTGAACTTAATATCACTAGATGCATGCTGGATAGCTATCAATGTGTGGAGTAATAGTAGTAGATGCAGCATCATTTCGGTCTACTAATATTGGACGTGATGCCTATATACATGATCATTGCCTTTGATATCTTCATGATTATTCACTTTTTCTATCAATTGCCCAACAATAATTCATTTACCCACCGTATGCTATTTTCTCGAGAGAAGCATCTAGTGAAAACTACGGCCCCCGGGTCTATTTTCCTATCATATAAAACCAAAACTACCTTGCCACAGTTTTTCTTTATTTATTTTATTTTGTGTTTTTGCTAGATCTATTTATCAAATCTCATACAATTTAATCTATCTCAATACCGAGGAGGGATTGACAACCCCTCTTACGCATTGGGTTGCAAGTTTTTGTTGTTTGTGTGCATGTGCTATTTACATAGTGTTGCTTGGTTCTCCTAATGGATTGATAACCTTGGTTTCATAACTGAGGGAAATACTTACCTTTGCCATGCTGCATCATCCTCTCCTCTTTGGGGAAATACCAACGCAGATACAAGCAATCATGCATCATCCTCTCCTCTTTGGGGAAACACCAATGCAGATACAAGCAATAACATTACATTAAAAACAATAACAGTGGGATTGCTATGTTTTACTAATGACATTATATTAGATGGGCTCGGGGCAACAGACATCCAAACAAGATATCTGGGTTGGTCCCATTTTTGTGCAGTATAGACACATTTTACTATGTGAAGGCAGCAAATCTAGTGGTGGACATACTCTGTTGATTTGTCCCCCAGTCCCCACTTTCTTTCCTTTTTCAACCAATAGTTTGGTTCTGTATCAAGTTTGTACTGTGTTTCCCTTTATTTCCCTCTTAGATTAAGAGACCAGTTGGATAGCCAGTCTCTGCTACTTTTCGCCCCATTCTTTCCTTTTTCAACCAAGTCCTAGATTCAGGCTACAACTTCCACCCTTTCTTGCCTATTCAACCAAGTACTAGATTCGATTGCATGAAGTAGCTTTACCTCTAATATTAAAAATTTAGGTCGCTTTGGAATACCGATCGAGCCTATCTAAGAGGGGGTCTGAGAAGTAGAAAAAGATACACATGTAGTGATGTGAGGAGTTGGGGTAGTAGAGCAAGGCTGGTTTGGAAGGAAGTTATACTTGAGGATCGTCAGGATGTCGCTAGGTGGGTCGCAGGAGGCCAAATTGTCCCACACTACGGCAGCAAGGAAGAAGGGGTTAGAGGCCCTCCCTAGCCGGTGCTGTGTGGGAGAGAACAACAAGGCACGTGGATCGGGACGTGATGAGTTAAATTTATGTGCTATTTTTGCTAAGTATTTTATCCCTACATGGTAGGCTTTGTTGAATTTTACCGTGTTCGCGCACTTCTTTTTGTTGATAACCCTTCAGGTAACATCTTTTGGATCAATTATCATTTAATGGAGAAATCCTTAGAACTGATGGTTAAATCACATATTTAGGGTGATAATCACTTACCATAAAAGAATCAAGCAAGAAGGCCAAAGGAATGGCCGTTGTCGCACTCTCAACATGAAAGACGATGTTCCATACGACCGCGAGCGCCCGTATGAGCGGTCGTATGGCACACCGCCGACACCACTGGATCAACTATTTTCACCCAGTCAAATCAGATCGGGGATCAGATGCCCGGGGACACTAGAAACTCATTCAAAAGGCATAACCCTAGCCTTCGGAGGTCATCCGAAGGAGGGATTGGCAAGGAGAATGATGGATCCTTCTCACCATGGAAGGGGACAACGTCAGCACCACCGTCATCATCATCTTCTTCAACATCATCATCCACGTCCTTATCATCTACAACATCAAGAACCCTAGTGGATCCTTTAGTGTATCATTTGGATCATTCATACATGTATTCCATTACCATCGCTATGATGTTTGTTGTCCTCATGTGTGTGAGTAGACCCCCAACTCTCGGGTGTCGGTGTTCTGGGAACGGGGGTACCCAGACTTGCCTGCCTGCAGCCCACGGTGTGGCTTCATCGATGGCCCGATATGGCCCACCTTCAACATCAACAACTCAAGAACCTCACGAGGGGCCAAGCCTCACGAGGCGGACGACACCAAGACCTCCACATGGAGCGGCCTCCTCTAGCTGGCTCCCGAGGAGCGGAGATTTCTATGCAAGCATCACCTCGTGAGGTTCAGATGACGTGATCCATGACGACCAAGGCTAGGCAGGCGCAAGCGGGCACAACACATCAGTTTCCTCTTTGGTGCTAAGGAGGAAAGCGCAGGCGCGGAGTCCTGAGGAATCAACCAAAGGTTTCCATTCTCATCCAACAAGACCAAAACCGCCAGGACGGAGGTCATCGCCGAGCCCACCACTACAAAAAAACACTTCTGTGATGATACGTGTTTGTCACAGTAGGTCGCGTTTTTTGTCATGCATGTACATCCATGACAATTTTATGACAGAATCAATATAGTCATACCTGTGCTATCGTAGAAGTGTTCCATGATATTACCAAAATTATCATCACGGAAGTGTCCACTTCGATGACGATAAATCGTGTGTCATAGAAGTGCTTTTGTCAAGGGTGACCGACACGTGGCATCCACCCTAACGGAACACCGTTAAGCTATCGGGTCCGGTTTTGGATCCGATAACCCGCTAACAACCCCGACCAATGGGGATTTTCCACGTGTAAAATCATCATTGGCTGGAGGAAACACGTGTCGGCTCACCGTTGGGACAGATGTCATCCACTCATTGTACCGAAGGTGCCTATGATACGTCGACACGTGGCATGGCCAAACAGAGGCCCATTCCTGCGAAAAGGCTGTCCCGTTTGACTTGGTCAAAAGGTGGCGGGCCAGCCCACGGAAAGCCTGTTAACGGCCTGTTCGCAAATAGCCCATTTATGGCCCGCTAACCCAGGGCCCGTTACGACCTATCCAAATTAGGCCCAGTAGCGTCATATTGGCCGTCCAATATGATTCCAGACCATTTTAAGTTCCGGCCCATGTATGGCCCATGACGTCTTTCAGCCCATATGAGGCCCTTTGTAACTCTTGGCCCATTAACGGCCCGTGGTGAAACTGGCCCGTAATGAACAATGTATCACTTTATACCCATTAACGACCCATTAATCCATTAGGCCATTTGTAGCCCATGTTATCTTTCGGCCTTCTAAGGGCCCATTTATTCTTGGGCTCATTTCCAGCATTCGGTTACTTACGGCCTGTTACTGCCATTTTCTGCTTGTGGGCCAAATTTAGCCCGTGGTTATAGTCGGCCCGTTTGTGGCCCATTAATACGTTGGGCCATTTTCATAGCGTCATCAAATACGGCCTATTAACGATGCCCCGTTATGGCCGGCCCATGAACGGATGACTCCAACTCTAGCCCATTTACAGCCATAATGCGGTCTGTTTTTGGCCCATGTTTGGCAAATCGATCATATGGCCCGTATAAGGCCCATTGTTGATACGACCCGTAGAAGGCCCATTGTTTCTACGGACCGTAGAAGGCCCATTGTTTCTACGGCTCGTAGAAAGCCCAGTGTCACTACAGTAAATATGTAGCCCATGGCCTGTTAAGGGCGGGAAACTACTATAGGTTTAGACCTGCTAATGGCCCAAGATGATTATACGCCCACGTTTTGGCCCATATGAGTAACGGGCTATCCTGAAGACCGACAGCATTGAGATCCACTGAACCTTCCTGCCTAAATTACAACATACTGACCAAAGAATAAACCTGGAGTATACAATAAATAAATTATAGCATATTACATCCACTAGGAATCAAAGTTCGCTACCGGTGATAATAAAGCGCAACATGACCGCGGATTACATACACTGCGCATCAAAGGTCACCACCAGTGCATATGAATGCGCCGACAAAAGAATATACAAAACTGAGAGCACTTCAGAAGGCCCTAGACCTGGCAAGCTCAGGCCCCGCAAGCAGCCGAACAAGCTGATGAGACCTCAGTTGTGTCAAGAATAGATGCTTCATCCCTAGCTGTATGGCACCATAGTGCGCAAGGCAGTCCCCTGACATCTTGATTACATCTTTGACTTCAAGTAGGAGCTGAGCTGAAGAAAGCCTTTCTGCTTTAGGTTGAGACTGAAGAAGTCGAACTGATTGAGGGAGAGACTGCATAGAGGTTGTCTCACACCTGCTGGTGAGTAGGTTCAACTCACTGTATTCATCAAGACAGGACCTTGGGGTCATCTCGCTGTCCTCAAGATGGTTTGGCTCACTATCTTTGCTAAAGTTCTGCCTGGCATAAGAGATACGACTCTGAAAGAGAAACAAGGAGACATTTAACAGGTTTCACAATTATATAAGCAAATAAATGGATCTGTTCTGCATAAGAAACATGTTTTTGCAACTACAATTTAAAACTGGTAGTTGTTGCAAACATCCAATCAGATGTAAACAGCAGTGGAGGAAATTATGCCTATCCAAATCTATACTAGAACAAAGTTTGAAGGCTTGAGAAGGATGAACTTACATTACATGTTAACACGGGCTGGACAAATCCCTTCTCCATGTTGATGGAAAGATAATTCAATAAATTCTCAAAGAAAATTCATTATAAGCATTGCCATTATTCTACATTTTGCAAAGAGTAAATATAGATCAAATAATATTGGAAGAAACAGAGGATAATGAAGCTCAGGTGCAGACTGATGATACATAATCAAATAGAAATTAATTAAGTACAACGTTACAAGGCAAAAGGTACTGACAAGAGGAATGCAGAAATCAACGTGTGCAACTTTATTCAACATTTTGGTAAGAGTAAATGTAGATATGATAATTTGGAGAAAGTGGAGGGCAGGGCAGATAAGATGCAGAGTAATGCTAGACAATCAACTATCTCGCGATGCATGTACAGTAATACCACCACCGTCCGTTATTACTTGTCGCTCAAATGGATGTATCTAGCACTATTAAGTTCTAAATACATCCAATTGATCAACAATTAATTCGATACAGAGGGAGTACATGACAACAGGTACTTACATGAGCAATCCAAAACTTCATAACCATTGTATTAATTCTACATTTATCTAAGAGTAAATGTAGATCTTATAATTTCAAGCAAAGGGAGGATAAAGAAGCGAACATTTACAGTGATGTTACATAATCAAACAGTAATGAGTGTAAGTATGCTGACAAAGGGCAAGAGGTACTGACAAGAGCAATGCAGAGCCCAGTATTGTCGTGAGATCCTATGATCCTTTGAGCAAGGAGATTCATATGAAATTAGTTTTCATACAAGATAGAAGGTAAGGCACATGCAGAAATTTAGGAGTTCAAATTTTGAATTGATATCATAGACAGTACCTGAAGCTGGGCTGTCAGCAGTTCTAATAGGGGTTTATCCACTGGAGTAGGGGTAAAGTCTGTTACAGTTGGGCCCGTGTTTTCTGTGGCTGCTGATCTATCTGATTTAACAGGTATCACTACCTTTTACAAATACCTATTTTTGTACTCCTTGAGGATCTGCACTCACCCTCTTCCTTTTGTACATCTATTAGAAAGAACAACATTTGACTGGAAAAACATAGTATGGCGACACATGGAATAGGTACAGAACATGGATAGGTATGGCATATACTCATATACGATGCGTAAACTAAGCAGATGGTGTAACAAAGTAGAAGTAATGCAAGAGGTCAAATGCAAAATATGTGCGACCAGTACAACCTTGCCAAGTTAGAGCATGCACCTTGTTGGGTGAATAAGATAGGCCATCCTCCACCATGCCAAGTTTGTTAGCCAGTGGATTGTTCCGCAATATTCCTCTCATGCGCGCATTCTAATATTCATTTTGATAATGTTCAATACCTGACATGCATGAAAATATAAAACAAGTGAGATTATCTTTCTAATGCAGAAGTGATTCTAATCCAATACTTCCTCCCTGTAAACCCCTTTGTGCTATCTCTGCAATTCTTCTAAGAGGTGCCACGCATGCTGTAATTTGGTGTGTGCATTAATATAATGTGGCCTACTACTCAAAATATGAGAGCTCCAGAAGTGATGATACTTCGCAGATGACAGCTTCAACATATAGTAAAGAAGAACAAGTCGACCTGACCTAATAGATTCAAAATATACTAAGGGAGAATAACTTGACCTGACCAGTCGACTGCAAGAGAAGAGGACCATCTTAAAGAAGAGCAGAAGAGCAAGCAGATTGAAGATATTACAAGTCTTTCTATACAATGTCGGTTGGCCACCCATGATGAACCAGAGCGCACATGGAAATAATATTCCTTCCGGTCTCTCCATATGTGGCTCACATGCATTTCGAAAGTAAAGTAGGAACATTTAGCTGACCAATTAAACATCTCTCAGTTTTACTAATATCAGCATAATATCAGATTTGAATTTGTACAACTAAGCTTGTTTAACTCGATGGGTGGAGCAGTGCTATTACGACACGAACCACGTAGGCTGATCGTGGTCATCATAAAATGGGGAAACCGTAAGCATGATGAGTATAGTGTTGACCGTGTCAGTGGGATGGCAGATCTGAAGCCGCAAACCACACAAAGGGTAGTTAGCAACCGATGTTTGCTTTGAAATAACAACTAAGATTTGGTATGGACAAGAAAGTACAGTCAACAAGTGACAAAGAAATGCAATTTTGCTGTCTCTCTATATGTCGCGACATGCATTTGGAAACTCAAGTGGGACCTTTAGCTAACCAATTAAATGTTTCTGTTAACTAATATCAGTATCATATCACAATTATATTTGAACAACTAAGCTTTGGAATTTTGAGTGTTGTGTTGTTTAGCTTGAAGGGTGGAGTAATGCTAGTACGACAGAAAGCACCTACGCAGATCATAGTAGAGTAGATAAAAGGGGAAAACCCTAAGAATCAAGAGTAAAATTAGGAAAGTGGAACTAGCTGGACCAGTGGGTGGCGCACATGCTTTTCGAAACAAATATAGGAACATTAGGTGACCAATTAAATGTTCTTTGTTTTAGTAATATGAGCATCATATCAGATTCGTATTTCAACATGTAAGCTTTGGAATTATGAGTGGCATGTTGTTTCGCTTGATGGGTTGAGGTCTTGAGGAGCAGTGCTAGCATGACACGAAGCAGTGAAGCACCTACGATGATGGTAGTGAATATAAAGGGGGAAACCATAAGCTTTACTAGTATAGTGACCGTGACATGGCGGATCTGAAGGTGCAAACCGGACAAAGCTACTTCGCAACCAATGTTTGCATTCAACTAGCAACTACGATTTGGTACGGACAAGAAAAGTATAGTAAATAATTTAAGATCTATTTTTCGGGTGAGATCAATAACTTAAGCACATATGGAAGAGTACCCCCTCTCTTGCGGCGCCGTGTAGGCCCCTACTGATACGTCTGGAGGCGGCCGGGAGCACACCGACGAGCACGCAGTTAGGTATGAACATCAACACCTCACCTACCCAATTAGCGTTGGCTGTTGTGCTGAGTAATAGTGGAGGGGGTGAGGAATAGGCTCGATTAGTCGCTAGTGACGTCGCCATATATGAGGATGAGGATGATGATGGCACTCAACAGTATGTCTATACTCGCGCCTACTTAGGGTTTGAGCGTCATGAGTTGGTGCCTGAATTGCCGTCTCCGGAGGCTGAATGTATTATGGACGACTGAGGGAGTCCCGGACTAGGGGGTGTCTGGATAGCCGAACTATCATCTTCGGCCGGACTCCTGGACTATGAAGATACAAGATTGAAGACTTCGTCCCGTGTCTGGATGGGACTTTCCTTGGCGTGGAAGGCAAGCTTGGCGATTCGGATATGTAGATCTCCTACCATTGTAACCGACTCTGTGTAACCCTAACCCTCTTCGATGCCTATATAAACCGGAGGGTTTTAGTCCGTAGGACGAACAACAATCATACCATAGGCTACCTTCTAGGGTTTAGCCTCTGTGATCTCGTGGTAGATCTACTCTTGTACTACCCATATCATCAATATCAATCAAGCAGGAGTAGGGTTTTACCTCCATCGAGAGGGCCCGAACTTGGGTAAAAACATCGTGTCCCTTGTCTCCTGTTACCATCCGCCTAGACGCATAGTTCAGGACCCCCTACCCGAGATCCGCCGGTTTTGACACCGACATTGGTGCTTTCATTGAGAGTTCCTCCGTGTCGTCATCTTTAGGCCCGATGGCTCCTCCGATCATCAACAACGATGCGGTCCAAGGCGAGACTTTTCTCCGCAGACAGATCTTCGTATTCGACGGCTTTGCACTGCGGGCCAATTCGCTTGGCCATCTGGAGCAGATGGAAAGCTACGCCCCTAGCCATCAGGTCAGATTTGGAAGTTTGAACTACACGGCTGACGTCCGCGGAGACTTGATCTTCAACGGGTTCGAGCCACAGCCAAGCGCGTCACACAGTCACGAAGGGCAGGATCTAGCTCTGCCGCCGGACAATGCCCTGGAGGCCGCACAAGTGTCCGCTCCGACCCTTAGTTCGGAGCCGACTGCGCCGATCGAGGACGGGTGGCTGGACACCACCTCGGGAGCTGCTATCTCTACGGCGATTGAGCCGAACACCAACCCTGTCCTTTGCGAAGCTCGTGACTCCAAGGTGCCGGACTCCTCTCCGGACTCCGAACCTCCCGCGCCCCTGCCAATCGAATCCGATTGGGCGCCGGTCATGGAGTTCACCGCCGCGGACATCTTTCAGCACTCGCCCTTTGGCGACATCCTGAAATCACTAAAATCTCTCTCTTTATCAGGAGAGTCCTGGCCGGACTATGGTCAGGAAGGTTGGGATGCGGACGACGAAGAAATTCAAAATCCACCCACCACCCACTTTGTAACCACTATCGATGATTTAACTGACATGCTCGACTTTGACTGCGAAGACATCGACGGTATGGACGACGATGCAGGAGACGACCAAGAACCAGTGCCTACAGGGCACAGGAAGGCCACCTCGTCATACAACATTTACATGGTGGACATCCCAAAAGATGGGAATGGCGATGGAACAATGGAGGATGACCCCTCCAAGAAATAGCCTAAGCGCCGGCGTCAGCGGCGCCGCTCTAAATCCCGCCACAGCAAAAATGGTGATTCCGGCACGGGAGACAATAACACCCCGGACAGTGCCGAAGACAACTCCCTCCAGCAGGATTCAGTGCAGGAGGATGGAGAAGCCAGCCCTCATGAGAGAGCGGCATGCAGAGAAGTAGAGGACGATAATTACATGCCTCCCTCCGAAGACGAGGCAAGCCTCGACGACGACGAATTTGTCATGCCTGAGGATCCCGTCGAACAAGAGCATTTCAAACGCAGGCTTATGGCCACGGCAAGCAGCCTCAAGAAAAAGCAGCAATAGCTTAGAGCTGACCAAGACTTGCTAGCCGACAGATGGACTGAAGTCCTTGCGGCCAAAGAGTATGAACTCGAACGCCCCTCCAAGAGCTACCCAAAACGCAGGCTGCTACCCCGATTAGAGGAGGAAGCACCTAAACCTACATCACCAGCACATAATACAGCCGACCGGGCACCTCGTTGCCGCAACAGACAGGCCTCTCGGCCCTCCACTCAAGCCGCACCCCGGCACCGCTCAAAAAATACCAAGGCGCAGGAAAATGCGCCAGACCTGCGGGATATATTGGAGGACAAGGCAAGGCAAACAAGATCGATCTACGGATCGCGTGGGCGCCCCATGATACGTGATGATAACCGTCACGCCGGATATGGCAATTCCGGCCGGGCCGAACATAGTAGACAAAGCTCATTTGAGCTGCGTCGTGATATAGCCCAATACAAAGGCGCTGCACACCCACTATGCTTCACAGACAAAGTGATGGATCATCAAATCCCTGAGGGTTTCAAACCCGTAAACATCGAATCATACGATGGCACAACAGATCCTCCGGTATGGATCGAGGACTATCTCCTTCATATCCACATGGCCCGCGGTGATGATTTACACGCCATCAAATACCTCCCACTCAAGCTTAAAGAACCAGCTCGGCATTGTCTTAACAGCTTGCCAGCGGAGTCAATTGGTTGTTGGGAAGACCTGGAAGCCACATTCCTCGACAACTTCCAGGGCACCTATGTGCGACCACCAGACGCCGATGGCCTAAGCCACATAATTCAGAAGCCAGAGGAATCGGCCAGACAATTCTAGACACGTTTCCTAACCAAGAAAAATCAAATCGTCAACTGTCTGGATGCAGAGGCCCTCGCAGCCTTCAAACATAACATCCGCGACGAGTGGCTTGCCCGGCACCTAGGACAGGAAAAGCCGAAATCCATGGCAGCCCTCACAACACTCATGACCCGCTTCTGCGCGGGAGAGGACAGCTGGCTAGCTCATAGTAATAATATGACCAAGAGCCCTGGTAATTCGGATACCAAGGACAGCAACGGCAGGTCGCGTCGCAACAAGCACAAGCGCCACATTAATGGTGATAATGCTGAAGATTTGGCAGTCAATGCCGGATTCAGAGGCTCTAAACCTGGTCAGCGGAAAAAAGCCATTCAAAAGAAATACTCCAGGCCCGTCCAATTTGGACTGAATACTCGATCGCTCGTGCTAGATACACGGCACCCCCGAAAACCAGCCACTCACACCAACAGGGATTGTTGGGTGTTCAAGCAGGCAGGCAAGTTAAATGCAGAAAACAATGACAAGCGGCTGCATAGCAACGACGAGGAGGAGCCCCGGCCGCCGAACAATAGAGGACAGAAGGGCTTCCCCTCACAAGTACGAACGGTGAACATGATATACGCAACCCACATACCCAAAAGGGAGCGGAAGCATGCACTAAGGGACATATATGCGATGGAGCCAGTCGCCCCAAAGTTCAATCCGTGGTCCTCCTGCCCGATCACTTTTGATTGAAGGGACCACCCCACTAGTATCCACCATGGAGGATTCGCCGCATTGGTTCTAGACCCAATCGTTGATGGATTTCTCCTCACTAGTGTCCTGATGGACGGCGGCAGCAGCCTGAACCTGCTTTATCAGGATACAGTGCGCAAGATGGGCATAGACCCCTCAAGGATTAAACCCACAAAGATGACCTTCAAAGGCGTCATACCAGGTGTAGAGGCCAACTGTACAGGCTCAGTTACACTTGAAGTGGTCTTCGCATCACCGGATAACTTCCGAAGCGAGGAATTAATCTTCGACATAGTCCCATTCCGCAGCGGCTATCACGCACTGCTCGGACGAACCGCACTTGCAAAGTTCAATGCGGTGCCGCACTACGCACACCTCAAGCTCAAGATGCCAGGCCCTCGAGGAGTCATTACGGTCAACGGAAACACCGAACGCTCTCTCTAAACGGAGGAGCATACGGCGGCCCTCGCGGCAGAAGTACAAAGCAACCTCTTAAGGCAATTCTTGAGTCCGGCTATTAAATGTCCGGACACCGTCAAGCGTGCCCAGAGTAACCAACAACAAGACCGCCTGGCACGTTCCGAGCACACGTAGCAATGCGGCCCCAACCCCAGCCCTCGCGAAATTGCGAAACCAGTACTACGCGTACATAATTACACCCTGGAAATACCATGGGCATAGGGGGAGGGGCACGACCACGGCAGGGCCATAATGCGGCTCAACCACACCAGGGGCTCCCAATTGTGTCATTCTTCTTTTTTCTCTTACTTTCAGGACTCCTTTCTCAAGAAGCCCTGTCCGGCAGTAGAATCGCCGAACACACGATGCAACAGCCAGGGAAGTAGAAAGCTACGTCGAGTGTCCAGGTGGTCCCTATAACGAGCAGTATACTTGTTTTACATATCATCACACAGCTCGCTCCTGGAGGGAGACATGTCAAATAGTCCCGTCCCTTGCTTATCGCGCTATTTGTATCGTTCTGCTTTTACCGCAGCTTTTTTGAATAAACAATGCATAACATTTGCCTATTATTGGATTCCTTTTTTTATTTTATCTATACATGTTCACTTATGACATGTTGCACCCGTACGCTTTGGTACGGCCAAATACACCGGAGCTTAAGTACCCCAAAATATGGTGTGATAAGTCCGAACACTTTCACAAGTGCGGCACCCTGAACTTATAGCATTATATGCATCGGCTCCGAATCATGTCTTCGGTCAATGGTTGGGTTTGCCCGGCTCCCATGTTTTGGTACCTTACGTTCCGTTATATCGGCTAAGGTAGCGTTGGGAGAACCACTGCAATTGTGCCCTGGTTGAGCTGGGTTAAGCACCTCAGTGGAGAAAGCTAAAACTGACCATCATGATAGGGCGAGAGCCAGTCGCTGTAGAGGTTTTTTGAGTCCCTAAAGACTTATGCCGCTTAGAGCGAGGAGTCGGCTTTGTCCGGCCCAGGCGTGGATAGCGCCCCGAACTCGGTCTTCCGAATACTAGGGGCTTCGCCAAAATTTAAAATTATAGAATTCTATGGCTAAGTGGGAGTGTTCAAGCATTATAGTCCGGTTGCCTTGTTCATTGCGTTGAGCGCCTCCCTCGAAGGACCCAAGAACGGGAAAAAGAGCGCTCAAGTTTATCCCGAACACCCCAGCACTCGTGGCATGGGGGCAGAAGCCGACAACTCGCCATCTCTCAAATTTAATAAACGGCCACACAGAAGGTAATATTTTAAATTCACAAGCGCTGCTTAGCGCATATGGACAAGTTTTCAAGCGTATAGGATAACAAATGCGAGTTCACTCAAAAATTACATCTTTGGAGCATTCACCCTCTATAAGGTGGGCACCCTTCAGGACGCCCGCATAATACATCTCAGGCTTGCGATACTCCCTGCCCGGCGGTGGAGCATCCGTCACAAGCTTCTCAGTGTCCATCTTGCCCCAGTGCACTTTAGCACGGGCAAGGGCCCTACTAGCACCTTCGATACAGACGGAGTGCTTGATGACTTCAATCCATGGACAGGCGTCCACTAGCCGCCTCACCAGCTCGAAGTAGCTCCCAGGCATGGCTTCCTTAGGCCACAGCCGAACTATGAGGCCCTTCATGGCCTGTTCGGCCACCTTATGGAGCTCGACCAGCTGCTTCAGCTGGTCGCTCAAGGGCACCGGGTGTCCAGCCTCAGCATACTGAGACCAGAACAGCTTCTCTGTCGAGCTCCCCTCCTCAGCCCGGTTGAATGCGGCGGCATCAGACACACTGCGGGGCAGATCTGCGAATGCTCCTGGAGAGCTCCGGATTCGGGTAAGTAACAAATAATTCACTTTCACGTGCTTGCTTTGCATGAAGAATGCCTTACCCGCCGCTATCTTCTTTATTGCCTCAATTTCCTGGAGGGCTTTTTGGGCTTCGGCCTTAGCGGCTTTGGTGCTCTCAAGAGCCGAGGCGAGCTTGGACTCTCGAGTCTTTGAGTCTCGCTCCAAACTCTCGTGTTTTTCCACGAGAGCCTGGAGCTCTTGCCGCACCTCCGCCACCCGCGCCTCCTGCTTATCTCGCTCGGTGCGTTCCACGGCCGCATTGCTTTCGGCCCGGGACACCGCTTCCTTCAGGGTCGCCACCTCGTTCGTGGCCCCTGCAATTCTCACGTTATTCCTGTTATTTTTTGCAACCACATCTTTTATATACTTCCATAAGGTATTACTTACCTTCCTTGTCGTCGAGCTGCTTCTTGGCAAGGCCGAGCTCGTTCTCGGACCGCTCGAGGCTCTGCTTCAATGCATTGACCTCCGCAGTCAGTGCGGCAGAGGTCAGCAGCACAGCCTGCATTCCCATATTGACATACTTATGTTAGACTCCTGCATACATCTTTTTAGATCCTCAATTCGGCTTTTCTTTTCGAACACCAAACTAAGCATCAGGGGCTATTGTCTATGCGGTAATATTTTGACATATCTTAATACATACCTCAAAGCTTGTTAGAAGGCTGGCACATGCTTCAGTCAGCCCGCTCTTGGCAGACTGAACTTTCTGGATCACCACACTCATAACAGTGTGGTGCTCCTCGTCGATGGAGGCGCCCTTAAGCGCCTCCAGCAAATTATCCGGTGCCTCCAGTTGGACGGAGGTCACCGGTGTCTCAGTCTCGCCCTTCTTACGAAGGGGCCGCCTGCCGGGCTCCGGAACCACTGAAGGTTCCGGTGCGGAGTCCGGCCCAGGTCCGGACTCAGAACCCTTCGGGATTTGATCCCCCTTGTGCCCGAAGTCCGGGAGGTTGCCTTGCGGCACCTCCGGGACCTCCTCCTCCTGTCTGGGCCCCTTTTGGGACCCCACCTCGGCATCATCCACGGTGCGAGCAGAGGAGACGGCCAGAATTGAAGTGCTATTCACGTCCGACGAAGCCAGGGAGCCGCTCGTTGAAGTGTCGACCCCGTCCCTCGGTGGGCTGCAGGGTTATATTCGGCGTGAGGAGATTCTATGCGACAAACGAAACGCCATGAGTTATTCTGGTATTCGGACACTTACAATGTCTCCAGGGGCTTAGCCCTTGGTGGCCACTCCTCTTCGCCATCGTCGGCGTTGGTGGAGTAGTCCGGAGGAAGGGTCCTTCCCTTCTTGGACCCTCCGGCCTCCCCAGTTGGGGCGGCCTTCCTTTTTCCTCCTCCTCGTCTTCAAGGGAGGAGTCTGCCTCGGAGTCATCGGACGATGAGTCCGACAACACCTGGCGCCGGGAACTCCTTCGAGTTCCCGTGGCCTTCTTCTTGGCCTTCTTCTCCGGCACCACGTAAGGCGCCGGAACCAGCAGCCCCGTTAATTGGGCGTCCGCTGGGTCTTCTGGCAAGGGAGCCAGACAGTTAACCTGCCCGGACGTCTTTTGCCAGGCCTGTCAAAGGTAAAGGGAGTTTAGATCCCGCATAGAGTCAAACTATGAAAAACAAGTGTCTTGTAAAGGGTAAAATAGCTTACCTCGCCGGCTTGACGCTGCGAGCTAAATCCGCGATCTTCGGTAGCGGATGCGGGAGCCTCGGCGCCCTTGAACAGCACCTTCCAGGCATCTTCGTACGTAGTGTCGAAGAGCCTGCTCAAGGTTTGGTGCTGTGCCGGATCAAACTCCCACAAGTTAAAGGCCCGTTGTTGGCACGAGAGGATCCGGCGGATGAGCATGACCTGGACTACGTTGACGAGCTTGAGCTTCTTGTTCACCAAGGTTTTGACGCAGGATTGGAGTCCGGTCAGCTCTTCTGAATTACCCCATGATAGGCCCGTCTCTTTCCATGAGGTGAGCCGTGTAGGGAAGCCAGATCGGAATTCGGGGGCCGCTACCCATTTAGGGTCACCCGGCTCGGTGATGTAGAACCACCCCGATTGCCACCCCTTTATGGTCTCCACGAAGGAGCCCTCGAGCCATAGGACGTTGGGCATCTTACCCACCATGGCACCTCTGCACTCCGCTTGGCGACCACCCAAAAACTTCGGCTTGACATTGAAGGTCTTTAGCCATAAGCCGAAGTGGGGCTGGATGCAGAGGAAGGCCTCGCACACGACGATGAACACCGAGATGTTGAGGATGAAATTCAGGGCCAGATCATGGAAATCCAGGCCGTAGTAGAACATGAGCCCCCAGACAAATGGGTGAAGTGGAAAACCTAGTCCACGGAGGAAGTGGGTGTGGAACACCACCCTCTCATGGGGCCCAGGGGTGGCGATGAGCCGTCCCTTGTCAGGGAGCCGATGCGCGATGTCGCTGGACAAGTATCCGGCCTTCCGCAGCCTCTTGATGTGCCCCTCCGTGACGGAGGAGGCCATCCACTTGCCTCCCACTCCAGACATGGATGGGGAAGGTTGAGGCAAGATGTGTGGACTTGGGCGCTGGAGCTCGAGTGCGCGGAAATGGATAAGCAAAGGAGGAAGAAGGCGTAGGTAAAAAGGTGGATCCTTATGCCCTTATATGGACGGACAAAGCTATGCGTCCCCACCAGCCTGGTAAAACTCGCTTATCTCCCAAGCGCCGTAATCAATGGCGCGGTTGGGTTACCCACGCCCATATTGATGAGAATCCCGGAATAAGGGGACACGATCTCTGCTTTGACAAGATGTGCCAAGGAAACCGCCTCGCTAAATGCGCTGAGGTGGAACAGTAAAAACGATTCGAATAAAGGCTTGGCCGTGGTGTGCTGTCACGCCACGGAATACGTCAGCAGATTGAATTTGTGTAAATATTATTCTCTCTACGGTGGTATGTGGAACTTATTTTGCAGAGCCGAACACTATCCTTGTGTTCAAAATCTTCTATGAAGTATTCGGAGGAGGAACCCTCCTTGCAATGCCGAAGACAATATGCGCGCCGGACTCGTCGTCATTGAAGCCTGGTTCAGGGGCTACTGAGGGAGTCCCGGACTAGGGGGTGTCCGGATAGCCGAACTATCATCTTCGGCCGGACTCCTGGACTATGAAGATACAACATTGAAGACTTCGTCCCGTGTTCGGATGGGACTTTCCTTTGCGTGGAAGGCAAGCTTGGCGATACGGATATGTAGAACTCCTACCATTGTAACCGACTCTGTGTAATCCTAACTCTCTTTGGTGCCTATATAAACCGGAGGGTTTTAGTCCGTAGGACGAACATCAATCATACCATAGGCAAGCTTCTAGGGTTTAGCCTCTCTGATCTCGTGGTAGATCTACTCTTGTACTACCCATATCATCGATATCAATCAAGCAGGAGTAGGGTTTTACCTCCACCGAGAGGGCCCGAACCTGGGTAAAAACATCGTGTCCCTTGTCTCCTGTTACCATCCGCCTAGACGCATAGTTCGGGACCCCCTACCTGAGATCCGCCGGTTTTGACTCCGACAACGACCTTCCGGTAGTAAAGAAGTCTAGGAAGAGACCAAGGAAAGGCAAAAGGCTGATTCTATGATCCAACCGCCTCAGCAGCCTCGGGTTCAAGACCGTATAGATATCCCCGATGCAGATAAATGACATATCCCCGGTCAACCAATCCTACCTGCATCAACACTAGGGGCCAGATTCGGCGATCTAAGGAGACTTCATGACGATGTGCTGCGAATAGAGAAAGGCATCATCGCCTCAAAAGATCAAGGATACGCACTCTACATGGTTAACATTCCGCGGCAATTGTCGTACGTCGACACATTCCCCGCGGAGAAGTTCTTCCTTCGGTTCAATTACATATTCAACATGTTTCACGTGAAGAAGCTGGATTTTACGTTTGTCCGCCTTTATGCCTTGCACATGAACTACATCATCGGGGTTGAGCAGATACCTCATATCTGTGTTGCTGACCCGTACTTCATGCACGAAGGCTTCTTGGGAGTCTGCACAAAGCACCGTGAATACGCGAGGGAATACATCGTCAAGTTCATGCTCGCCAATAAGGACAAGGAGGCGATTCTCGTGCCTTATCATCCCCTGTAAGTCATCCGCGCGGATATCCTTCCTTCGATTTCAATCATTCATTTGCATGGTGGAGGCTAATTAATTTGTGGTCTATTTATTTTGCGCAGCGGCGGGCGCGCTGTCCTCATCATCCTCTGCCCCCGATACTCCCACGCTCTTTACTTGTACTCGTCGAAGAACATTAACAAAAAGGATTACACCCACATCAAGGATTTTCTCTATAGTTCTATGTTTTACTACGCCGCACGGGGTGGAGAGGTCAAGGACAAGAAGAGAAGGGACGATAGGCCCGCCATCGGCCATAAGACCGACTTTTGCTGCATCCAACGACCAAGTGATTCTCTTAATGATGGATTCTATGTCCTAGACCACATGCTGGAGTACAGACGGGATCACCAGAACCTTCGCATGTCACCTACATCCGACGATGCCCATATTCTGCAATGGGCAAAGAACGTAGGAGATATCGAGGATCATCGACTTTGAGTTGTGTTCTATCACATCCAGCGCGAACTTGCCCAAATCATCATGAAGGAGGTCGTCGGAAAAACAATGATGTTCTACGAAGAAGGACAAATGTCGCGGGAAGACGTCTGAACACGGGTAGCCTCTCAGCGTCTCGACCTAAAGCCTTTCACTAGGCTCGGGGACTATCTCCCTGACTTGGATGGATGGCGCGACATGTTGGAGTGATTGTCGATATATGACAATGTGTCTATTTAGTCCATACTTTCTGTATGACGAAACTTTGAGTTATGCACTACGAAACTTTATTTGTGATGTAATTAAACCGTCCTCCTCGACTAGCGACAATCACTCTAGTTAGGGCATTTTGGGTACAATCAACTTTGTTATTTATGCTTATGATATGTTGCTTCTTTTTTTGCCAAGTCTGTCTCTTTCTGTTGCTCAACTATATATGTTGCTTATCATCGACTCATGTGACGATGCAGGTGCATAGATCATCAATGGTGAAGAAGTGCTATGCCAGGAGTATATATACGACGAGTAGCCGGAGTTTCAGGCCCAGGTGTACCAGTTTCCGGTTTCCAAGTGAGAGGAAGTAGTTAGTTTAGGTTCACGCTAATGTGAGAGAGGGATACGAACTCATGTACTGCATAGTTCCGCTCTCACTCAAAGTGATAGCTCTTCTCATGTATATCATTGTTTAGATGGATGATGATGTAGTTGCAAGTAATCGATACTTGTATCGCTATTTTCGAGATGATGACAAGAGACCACTTTTTGTTGGACAGGACCCCCGTTTCGACCGTAGCGCTCCAACACAAGTCCGTTTCGTCCGTTTTGCGGTACGCCACACCCCTCCCGATCAACAGGACCCCCGTTTCAACCGTAGGAGGTTCATTTCATCCATTTTGCGGTACGCCACACCCATCCCGATCAACAGGACCCCCGTTTCGACCGTAGGAGGTCCGTTTCCTCCGTTGTGAGGTACGCCAAGCCTTGTTTCCATCGCCTGTTCCCTCCAAGCCCTCCCGATGAACACGACGACGCATTCCGTTCCAACCCAGCCGGTTGGCTCCCACGCGTTCTGTTGCCTCCCGATGAACACGACGCATTCCATTGCCTCCCCATGAACACGACACATTCCATTGCCTCCCCATGAACACGACGACGATGCTGTTTCTCCGTTCCGACCCAGCCATGTACATGAGCCCTGGCCGTACGTATGCGCGAGTAGGCGTTCAAGATCTCACCCGTATGTACACATACGTGGCCGTATTTTCTTTCTTGCACCCTGGCCACTGTACGTACGTGTACATGCTACGTGCGCACCTCTACTACGACACGTGCACGCCTCTACTACGACACGTGCGCGCCTCTACATCGACCAGAATGTACGTACACGTTCGCGACCAGAATGATAACGCTACGTACGCTTCGACCAGGTGGGTCCCGACTGTCAGGCGCTTCCTTTCCTGCGAAGATGTAGGTGGTGGGTCCCAACAGTCAAGGGGGCGAATCTTTTTTTTTGCCTGGACGCACTTCCTTGCATGTGAAGATGTAGCTAGTGGGTCCCAGCAGTCAGGGGGGCGAATCCTTTTTTTTGCCCGGACGCACTTCCTTGCGTGCGAAGATGTAGCTGGTGGGTCCCAGCAATTAGGGGGGCGAATCGTTTTTTTCCGGAGCACTTCCTTGCGTGTGAAGATGTAGCTGGTGGGTCCCAGCAGTCAGGGGGAAATGTTTTTTTCGTGAAATACAGTGGCCTGTCTGGTGGGTCCCTGCCGTCAGGTGGAGGAATAATTATTTTGTGCATAATAAGGAGACACTTCCTTGCTGAGGCCGTGGACCCAGCTGTCAGCCTCTCGACGTACAGTCCAGGTCCGATGCAAGCCGTTCCTTGACCACATTGACCACGCCGCGCTGAGAGCACCAGGGCGGTGGACGACGGCGAGGCCTAGGAAGGGGACGGCGCGGAGCCAGGGACGACGCGTCAGTGAATGCCCATGCATAGAGGAGTATGAGGGTTCACTGGTTCGCTGTGGTGTGAGGCTGCCGTCGTCGCAGAATAACAGGGGGTGTGCGCGAGTAGAGGGATGGCCTGGCCAACGGTGGGAGTAGTAGGGGCGATGAGGCCTCTGATAACTCACAAGTATAGGGGATCGCAACAGTTTTCGAGGGTAGAGTATTCAACCCAAATTTATTGATTCGACACAAGGGGAGCCAAAGAATATTCTCAAGTATTAGCAGCTGAGTTGTGAATTCAACCACACCTGGAAACTTAGTATCTGCAGCAAAGTGTTTAGTAGCAAAGTAATATGATAGTGGTGGTAACGGTAACAAAAGTAAAGACAGTAAAAGTAATGTTTTTGGTATTTTGTAGAGATTGTAACAGTAGCAACGGAGAAGTAAATAAGTGTAAACCAGTATATGGAAAACTCATAGGCACCGGATTAGCAATGGATAATTATGCCGGATGTGGATCATCATGTAATAGTTCCAACATAGGGTGACACAGAACTAGCTCCAGTTCATCAATTTAATGTAGGCATGTATTCCGTATATAGTCATACGTGCTTATGGAAAAGAACTTGCATGACATCTTTTGTCCTACCCTCCCGTGGCAGCGGGGTCCTAATGGAAACTAAGGGATATTAAGGCCTCCTTTTAATAGAGAACCGGAACAAAGCATTAGCACATAGTGAATACATGAACTCCTCAAACTATGGTCATCACCGGGAGTGGTCCCGATTATTGTTACTTCGGGGTTGCTGGATCATAACACATATTAGGTGACTATAGACTTGCAAGATAGGATCAAGAACACACATATATTCATGAAAACATAATAGGTTCAGATCTAAAATCATGGCACTCGGGCCCTAGTGACAAGCATTAAGCATAGCAAAGTCATAGCAACATCAATCTCAGAACATAATGGATACTAGGGATCAAACCATAACAAAACTAACTCGATTACATGATAAATCTCATCCAACCCATCACCGTCCAGCAAGCCTACGATGCAATTACTCACGCACGGCTGTGAGCATCATGAAATTGGTGATGGAGGATGGTTGATGATGACGACAACGACGAATCCCCCTCTCCGGAGCCCCAAACGGACTCCAGATCAGCCCTCCCGAAAGAGATTAGGGCTTGGCGGCGGCTCCGTATCGTAAAACGCGATGAAACTTTCTGTCACACCCTAGCTAGTCATGCATTAGAGTGTTGCATCATGTTTACTCTTTCATCAGAAACTTGAAATGGGGATGACAGAACCCCCAGTCCCCTCTGAAACCAACTAGGGTTACTAAAATAATTTTTCAATGAACATGAAATGCCCTTCTAAAATGCCCATCATTTTTGTCTTGGTTCAGAACCTCTGCCAAAAGTGGTGCACATTTTCCTAGGCCATCCTAGGGTTTTTGAATTAAATCATAAATATTTGAATTTGGGCATTTAAAATAATATAAAATATTTAAATGCTCAAATATCTCCAAACTAAAATGTTTCATGTTGGAAATAATCCAACTATGGGCCAGGAATAGTTTGGTGATTTTTGAAGTTGCCTAAGTATTTTATTAAATTCAACAAAGTTGCAGATATATATTAAATAAAACAGAAATAGAAAAAAGGGGAAAACTTACCTGGCGCCACCGCAGGCCCACCAGCCAGCCCACCTGGCCGGCCCAGCCTGGCCACCGCTCCAGCGAGCTGCTTGGCTTGCCAGGCAGGCAGCCAAGGTGCTCGGCGGCGGCACCGCAGCTCGCCACGCAGCTGCACGCCGCCCGGCCTCCCCCTCTCGCCGCCCTGATGGCCTGGACGAGCTCCACGTCGCGCCCCGACCCTCCTGGACACCTCCATTCGCCCCCAGTTCCTCTCCCTCGCGCTCCCACGCCATGGCCGACGCCACCGTCGCCGCACCACCGCCGTAGCCGTGCTCCCCGTCGTCTCCACGCCACGCCACCCTGTCCAGAAGCTCCGCCGTCCTCTACTCCTTCGAGCTAGCCGAGCCCCGAGCGCTCGCGTGCCTCGAAGCCACCGCACCAACCTCGCCCGAACCGCCATCGCCGGAGATCCCCTTCGCCGTCGCCGCCGCAGCAGCTCGTCCCCGACCACGCCGTCCTTTCCATCAAGACCACAGTGAGCTGGGCTAACTTCCCCTTCCTCTCTTTCTCTCTCTCGAGCACCACAGCGAGCGCACCAAGATCACCCGCACGCGCCGTCGCGGACCTCGTCGCCGACGTGCTTCCGGCCACACTCCGGCCACAAGATGGTGTCCATCTTGCTCACCGAGTCCCACAGCACCTAGCTAGCCACTCCACGAGCCTCACCGGCCCCTCTAGCGCCAAGTTCATCCTCGACCGAACCCCGGTGGCCGCCAAAGTCGTCGCCGGCGCCAACTCCGGCCACCCCGACCCCAACGGACTCCGCCAAGAGCTGCGGTTTGTCCTCAGCTCCACTCCGGTGGTCTCCGCGGCCCCTTTGGTGGCCGAAATGGCCAAAACCACTCCCGCCGCCGCGTCTGGCTCGCCGGCGGCTAAACGCCGGCGTCGCTGGCTTTGACTTTGACCACGGGTGGGCCCTGGTTGACTCCCCTGAGTCAATGACAGGTGGGGCCCAGCCCTGCTAATTATACAGGATTAGTTTTTATCAAATCTTAATTAAAATAATCACCCTGACATGCGGGACCCACTGTCAGGTTTGACCCAGACCTGTTCCGTTGACCTGCTGACGTCACCCTGACGTCAGGCTGACGCAGTAATTGATTTTCTGGATTTAAATTTAATCAGGAAATTCCAGAATATTATTTAAACTTCAAAAATTCATAACTTTTATTCTGTAACTCCAAATTGGACAAATTATATATGAAAAATGATCAGAAAAATCCAATCTATCCATCTGTACTATTTTCATGCATGATCAAACAAGTTAAATTGATGTTTTAAGCAGAACAAGGAAAAGCACTTTAAAAGGCCATATTTGAATTTGAAATTTGAATCTTTGATTCAAATTTGTTCAAACCCTTCTGGTTTTAGTTGCATTAGCCCAACACACTCATATTGCTATGTTTCATGCATGCATCATATTGTTGCACATTGTTTGGTGATGGTTGTGTATTGGTGTCCTTTGCGACAGGTTCTGCCCCCGAGGAGTACCGTGATTACCCTAACGAAGAACCATATCAGTGCATCGAACCATCAGGCAAGCAACCAACCATTTGATCATATCGATACAATCCCATGTTCTCGCTCCTGCTCTTTTTTACTGCATTAAGACAACGCGATTCAAACTGCTGTGTGCTACGGTAGTTGAACCCATTTCCTCTGCATGACCTGTCATTGCCACAGTAACTAGATGAAACCCACTAGCATGTGTAGGAGTTGATTGAGCCCTATGTATGTGTTGTTCCTACCTTGCTATGCCTGCTATGCTTAGAGTCGTGTCAGGTCTGGTTCATCTGGGTGATGGGCTAGAGTGGAATGATTATGTCGGTAATGAGAGTGGTGTGGTGAACACGATTTGGTAAAGGTATCGATGAGAGGCCATGTAGGAGTACATGGTGGGTTGTTTCATTGAAGCCGACCTTAAGCACTGAGATCTGTATGTGTGATTTAAGAATCAGCTACTACCATGCATTGGGCCCGAAACCAATGGACCCTCTCGGCTTCTTATTCACCCTAGTTCTCCGTCCAGGAGTTGCAAGTAGTTTCTGGTGTTTGTAGCCTACTGGAGGCCGTGGACAGCGCTGACCGTAGGGGTGGGCTGTGATGCGGTAGGTACGTGGCACGGTGTACCGAATACCCGTTAGGTATCTCGGGAACCCTGTTCACATCGTTCGGGGCCGTATGGGAAACCTCGGCCGGACTCCCTGCGGATGGAACCTGGATAGGCGATAAACCTGGACTGGAGGCTTAGGTGATTAGGTAGGTCGTGGCCGACACCCACGTTGGGCTTCCGCTTGAAGGTTGCCGAGTACATGTCGTGTAAGCGACGGTAAGTGGTGAGAGCGTGTATGAAGAAGTACACCCCTGCAGGGTTAACATGATCTATTCGAATAGCCGCGTCCGTGGTAAAGGACTACTTGGTTGCCTATACAGTTCATAGACAAGTAAATGGAAACTACTAAAAGCCTCAAGATAAGTGTGAGTGCCGAGGATGGCTCTTCCGTAGGAAGACGGAGGTGGATCCTCGGTAGTGTATTGAAGTGGTGAGTAGTGGACTCGTGTGTGCAAAACCATTTCAAGTTGGAGTATCGTAGGATAGTCTAGCCAAGAGTCAAAGCTGACTTGCTGCAATAACTCCACCAACCCTTCCTGATACTATGCATGTATGTAGGATCTGATGTAAGTCTTGCTGAGTACCTTTGTACTCATGTTGCTATAATCTACATTTTTACAGAAGACGCTGCAACCCCTTCTGATGGGTTCTATGTAGACGTTGACATCAACGAGTAGGCTAAAGACCCAGGTGGTGACCCTGAGCTTGTGAAGGACCACGTAGTATAGCTAGGCTTTCCAAGCCTCTTTTATTTTACTAGTTGTCTGTACTCAGACAAGTTACTTCCGCTGCTGGTTTGTATGACTGTATGACTTGTATGTTGGGTCGTGAGACCCGTACCTTTGTGTATGTTATGTATGGCTCCCTGAGCCTTAAATAAAGTACTTGTGTCGTAGAGTCATGTTGTGATGCTTCGTTGTATTTGCACATATCGAGCATATTGTGTGTATGACTGAAATGCTTGGTATGTGTGGGATCTGACTATCTAGTTGTTTATCTTTAGTAGCCTCTCTTACCGGGAAATGTCTCCTAGTGTTACCGCTGAGCCATGGTAGCTTGCTACTGCTCTGGAACACTTAGGCTGGCCGGCATGTGTCCTTCTTCGTTCCTGTGTCTGTCCCTTCGGGGAAATGTCACGCTTTGAGTACCGGAGTCCTGCTAGCCCAGTGCTACAGCCCGGACCCACTTGCTGATGACCGACACGTTCGAAGCTGGGTCATGGATGCCTGTCCCTGTAAGTCTGTGCCACTTTGGGTTTACGACTAGTCATGTCAGCCCGGGCTCTTTATCATATGGATGCTAGCGACACTATCATATACGTGAGCCAAAAGGCGCAAACGGTCCCGGGCAAAGGTAAGGCGACACCCGTGGGGATACCGTGCGTGAGGCCGCAAAGTGATATGAGGTGTTACCGGCTAGATCGATGTGACATCGAGTCGGGGTCCTGACAGCGTTGGCATCAGAGCCGGACTCCCTGTAGGTTCTCCAAGCCAAACTGGTCGATGTTGAGTCTAGAAATTATTTAGTTATATGTAGGGGAATTGTTTGTGGGTTGGAACGTAAGGCTCTTTTTACTCCTTATACCTTATGACCTTCTGATCTGAGTCAGTCCATTCTTCCACTGGGGATAAGGAATTAGGTTCTATTCTCTCTATCAGGATCACGTGTTACTAATCAGTAGTACCTTATAAGTTTGATGGTTACAAGCCTAGTTCAGTTCTACTACCACATTATGTTGCCAGAATGGTTTCAGAACTTTGATATGATGATGTTGAGTGTGTACGAAATCCTTTGTCAAATGTCTCAAAATCCTTTTTGAGCATTTACAGCTGTTATGCTGCCGAAAATTTGCTAGAAATTCTAATGCCTTTGCATTATGATTATGCTTTCAGATGGCCACTCGCGACCTCAATCAAGTGGTTCGCCTGACTCGATGCCTAGATGTACCCGGCCATACTGCTAAGTTGGTCAGGGTAATGACTGAGGCTGGATACCGCTGGTATCCTGAGTACACGGTCGAAGAGCAATTCCGGGACTTCAATCAAAGCCAGTATCTCTGCACTGTCAGTATATTTCCATCTTATCCTGGATCCACCGAGCCTCTTCACTGCTCCTATGGACTCGGGGTTACTATTGAGATGGCTGTGCAGGACGCCGCCTACTCTATGATGACCATTATGCGAGTCAGATCTGGTCTATTTCGGGACTCTGATTTCCGGTATATGCCAGGATCACTTCCGGGAGCACAAGGGTATCTCCAGGCTATTTATGCTGACCCCACTCAGGAGGATTCACGGACTCGCACCACTGCTGAGATGCTCGAGGATAAGGACCGTGAAAATCGGGCCTTAAGGTTAGAGCTCTTCAATACCCGTGCTGACCACTGGGCCACTTTGACTCGGTTCGCACCGGCGGTGCAAGCTGGATATTCGGATATGCGCGATCTCTATCCTGTGAGATCTGCTCTGCCGGACGTGATGGTTTGGCGTGATGTAGGAGGCATCACCCCACCTCGCGGTCCCCGCAGGCCACCGTTTGTTGGTCCAAGGCCTCATCCTAGCCCCTATGGTCCACAAGCTCCGCGAGACCGTCTGTTTCCGGATGATCATGTTGAGCTTCCAGGCTATGGAGGTGACTTCTACGAGGACTACTACGGATCGGTCTGAGTTAGTGGTAGTATCACTAGTTCACACTAGCTGTGTCGTCTATCGTCCCGCGTGACTCGTGGGATATGACCTAGTTTGTACACATTCCGGAGGGGTAGAAAAATAATGTATAGGAGCTTGGAATGCCTCCGATGAGATGTAATCCTCTTTTCACCGTAATAGTACCTTGTTTGGTCTTGTACTAAACCCTGTATGGTGTGTATGACGATGGAATAAAAGAAGCAATTTCTGTATCTACCACGTCATACGGATGATCATCTTGCATTCCGATTTATTCCTTACATTATGTATCCTATGTCGGAATTTTATCATCCTGACTAAATCATTGTCTTGTTTACCTAGGATGGTCAACACGCGCGCTAACCCTGCTTCCCAAGAGCAGGCCGAAGGCAGTGAAGCCAGGGATGCAAATCTGCCTCATCCTCCTTCACTAGCCGAGGTTATGATGGAAGCTGAGAGAAACAAGCGGGAGACCAACCGTTTGTTGGAGCGTATTGAACAGAACACAGCACACCATCAGAGGACTAACGTGGTGTCACTCAGTGATTTTATCAAATTGCATCCACCCACGTTCCACCACTCCGTCGAGCCTCTCGACGCTGATGACTGGCTTCGCAGTATCTCTCACAAACTGCGTTCCGCGCTGGTAGCGGAGGCTGACAAGGTCACCTTTGCTGCATATCATCTTGAAGGCCCCGCCAGTCTATGGTGGGAGAATTATGGAGCTATGCGCCCAGCGGGCCATGTCACTACTTGGGCTGAATTCAGCGAGGCTTTCCGTGAACATCACATTCCGGAGGGTCTCATGGACCGTAAACGTGAAGAATTTTGCAGTTTCACCCAAGGCCGACTTTCTGTGGATGCCTATAGCAGGGAGTTTGGTAATCTCGCCCGATATGCAACTGAGGAAGTGTCTACTGACGCCAAGAAGCAAGCAAGGTTCCGTAAGGGCCTTAGTCCTGAGCTTCGCCGCGACCTCCGTCTGCATGAGTGCACATCTTTTCCGAAACTTGTCAACAAAGCCATCAGTGCTGAAACTGGTCAGACTGACTATGACGCAACACGCAAGCATGGCCGTGATATGGGTTCCTCATCCGGTGCTGGTCCTCAGAAGCGCCGCGTGTGGGTGCCCAACACCGCCCTGCCACCCAGGTTCACACCGAGGCCATCTTTCCAGGCGCCTCGCCCTGTTCAACAGTCTGCACCGACCAAGCCCTATGGGGGTCCAACCAACAATGCTCCTCCACGTACCAGTTCCGTGACTTGTTTCAAGTGTGGGGAATCTGGTCACTATATGCGTGAGTGTCCCCAGACCAACCCCAACCAGTCTGCTAAAGCTGTTGGCCGTGGCAAGCCGACAGGAAAAATATTCCACGCCAAACCGGTCACCGCTTCACGTGGCCATGTCAACTGTATCTCTGCCGAAGAAGCTCAAGAGGATCCCAACGTCGTTCTCGGTACGCTTCTTGTTAATTGCCACCCGGCATCTGTTCTTTTCGATACAGGAGCCTCTCATTCGTTTATATCTGAAAACTATGCTCGCTTGCATAACGTCGCATTCGGTGATATGCCAACCTCTATGGTAATTCAAACTCCGGGATCCAAATGGCAAACTTCTAGAGTAAGCCATGGAAATGAAATCCAAGTCGACAGACTTGTTTTTCTCGCATCTTTGATAGCCCTTAAATCTTCAGATATTAATATCATTTTGGGTATGGACTGGATGTCAGCTCATCAAGCCAAAATTGATTGCTTCTCTAGGACTGTTCAACTCACCCATCCTTCGGGGAAGATAGTCAATGTCTTGACCCGAATAGCCAAGCGACAATTATATTCTCTTAACGCCAGCCCTTTGCCAGATCTTGAGGACGTGCCGGTAGTCTGTGACTTCCGGATGTCTTTCCAGAGGAATTGCCAGGTGTTCCACCTGACAGGGATGTTGAGTTCGTAATAGATCTCATTCCAGGAACCGTTCCGATTGCTAGAAGACCCTATAAGATGGCACCCCTAGAACTAGCCGAGCTTAAGAAACAACTCGATGAGTCCTTGAAAAAGGGTTTCATCCGCCCTAGTTCATCTCCGTGGGCTTGCCCCGTCCTATTCGTCAAGAAGAAGGATGGTACGGACCGGATGGTTGTAGATTACCGACCTGTCAATTTGGTCACAATCAAGAACAAATATCCGCTTCCCAGGATCAACGACCTGTACGATCAGCTCGCTGGATCCTCAGTCTTCTCCAAGATGGATTTGAGGTTGGGCTACCATCAAATCAAAATCAGAAACGGGGACATTCCTAAAACGGCCTTTGTTACTCGTTATGGCCAATACGAGTACACCGTCATGTCCTTCGGTTTAACCAACGCTCCAGCCACCTTTTCTCGGTTAATGAACTCAATCTTCATGGAGTATTTGGATAAATTCGTCGTAGTTTATCTCGATGATATACTCATCTACTCCAAGAACGAGGAAGAACATGCCGAACATTTAAGGCTAGTGTTGAAGAAACTTCGAGAGCATCGCCTTTATGCCAATTTTCGAAATGTGAATTCTGGTTGTCAGAAGTGACCTATCTGGGTCATGTAATATCTGGTAAAGGTATTGCTGTTAACCCCGAGCGAGTTCAAGCCATCCTTAATTGGACTCCACCTGAATCGGTCAAGCAAGTTCGGAGTTTTCTGGGCTTAGCGAGCTATTGCCGTCGCTTTGTCGAGAACTTCTCCAAGGTTGCTAAACCTCTAACCGAACTCCTCAAGAAAGATAAGAAGTTCGAATGGACTCCACAATGTGAGCACAGCTTTCAGGAACTGAAAAGACGCCTGACCTCTGCTCCCGTGCTGGTACCGCCAGACTTCTCCAAGGACTTTGTTATCTACTGCGACGCCTCGCGACAAGGACTAGGTTGCATTCTTATGCAAGATCGACACGTAATTGCTTACGCTTCACGGCAATTGCACCCACATGAGGAGAATTATCCTACTCATGATCTAGAGCTTGCAGCCGTAGTCTATGCACTTAAGACCTGGCGACATTACCTCCTCGGTAATCGTTGCGAAATATTCACTGATCACCAAAGTCTGAAGTACATTTTCACCCAACCGGATCTGAATCTCAGGCAAAGACGTTGGGTTGAATTGATCACAGACTTCGACTTAGGAATAACCTACACCCCAGGGAAAGCTAACGTCATGGCTGATGCGCTAAGTCGTAAATCTTATTGTAACAACCTGATGTTACAACAGAGTCAACCGCTTCTCCATGAGGAATTTCGGAAACTTAACCTTCACATTGTACCCCAAGGTTTTCTTTCCACCTTGGTGGCAAAACCTACCCTTACGGATCAAATTATCAAAGCACAGAAGGTAGATCCGGGAATCTCCCGCATCAAGAGGAACATTCAGAAAGGAATTGCGAATTGTTTCTCCATTAATGATCAAGGAGTCGTATACTTCGGGAATCGACTAGTGGTTCCCAAAGTGCGCAACCTAAGGCGATTAATCCTTAAGGAAGCTCATGAATCTCCTCTCACCATTCATCCCGGTAGCACTAAAATGTATCAGGACCTACGCCAGAGGTTCTGGTGGACTAGGATGAAGAGAGAAATTGCTCAGTATATTGCAAATTGCGACGTCTGTCGTCGTGTAAAAGCAGAGCACCAACGGCCTGCTGGCACCCTTCAACCCTTAGCTATTCCTGAATGGAAATGGGATAAAATTGGTATGGATTTCATTACCGGTTTTCCCAGGACCAAGAGAGGGAATAATGCTATTTCGTCGTGGTCGATCGTCTTTCCAAAGTAGCTCATTTCTTACCCGTTCGTGAGAGTATAACCGCTAGTCAGCTGGCAGACTTATACATCTCCCGAATAGTGTCTCTCCATGGTGTTCCTTTGGAAATTAACTCGGATCGAGGAAGTCTTTTCACCTCTCGATTTTGGGAAAGTTTCCAAAATGCTATGGGAACCCGTCTCTCTTTAGCACCGCTTTCCACCCTCAGTCAAGTGGTCAAGTGGAACGCGTCAATCAGATTCTAGAAGACATGCTTCGAGCCTCTGTTATCTCATTCGGAATGGACTGGGAGAAGTGCCTTCCATTTGCCGAATTCGCCTACAACAACAGCTATCAATCTAGTTTGGGTAAAGCCCCTTTTGAAGTTCTCTATGGACGACGATGTCGAACACCCCTTAACTGGTCACAGACCGGGGAAAGACAATTCTTTGGCCCGGATATGATTCAGGAAGCAGAAGAACAAGTTCGTATCGTTCGTGAAAAGTTGAAAACAGCCCAATCCCGTCAAAAGAGTCAATATGACCGAAAGCATAAGGCTATGACTTTCGAGGTTGACGAGAAGGCTTATCTTCGGGTCACCCCTCTGAAGGGAACCCATCGTTTCGGTATCAAAGGCAAATTGGCTCCTCGTTACATTGGACCTTTTCGCATTCTCGCCAAACGAGGAGAAGTTGCCTACCAATTGGAACTACCTCCGCACCTCTCCAGAGTTCACGATGTCTTCCACGTTTCTCAACTCAGGCGTTGCTTCTCGGATCCTATCCGTGAAGTGGACCACGAAACGCTTGATCTCCAAGATAATCTTACATATCGAGAGTACCCCATTCGTATCCTCGATCAGGCCGAACGTACCACCCGACGTCATAATATCAAGTTTCTCAAAGTACAATGGTCGCACCATTCTGAGGATGAAGCAACTTGGGAAAGGGAGGATCGTCTTCGACTTGAATATCCCGCCTTCTTCCTGGAGGAACCCAAATCTCGGGACGAGATTCTTTTGAGTGGGGGTGAGTTGTCACACCCTAGCTAGTCATGCATTAGAGTGTTGCATCATGTTTACTCTTTCATCAGAAACTTGAAATGGGGATGACAGAACCCCCAGTCCCCTCTGAAACCAACTAGGGTTACTAAAATAATTTTTCAATGAACCTGAAATGCCCTTCTAAAATGCCCATCATTTTTGTCTTGGTTCAGAACCTCTGCCAAAAGTGGTGCACATTTTCCTAGGCCATCCTAGGGTTTTTGAATTAAATCATAAATATTTGAATTTGGGCATTTAAAATAATATAAAATATTTAAATGCTCAAATATCTCCAAACTAAAATGTTTCATGTTGGAAATAATCCAACTATGGGCCAGGAATAGTTTGGTGATTTTTGAAGTTGCCTAGGTATTTTATTAAATTCAACAAAGTTGCAGATATATATTAAATAAAACAGAAACAGAAAAAAAGGGGAAAACTTACCTGGCGCCACCGCAGGCCCACCAGCCAGCCCACCTGGCCGGCCCAACCCGGCCACCGCTCCAGCGAGCTGCTTGGCTTGCCAGGAAGGCAGCCAAGGTGCTCGGCGGCGGCACCGCAGCTCGCCACGCAGCTGCACGCCGCCCGGCCTCCCCCTCTCGCCGCCCTGATGGCCTGGACGAGCTCCACGTCGCGCCCCGACCCTCCTGGACACCTCCATTCGCCCCCAGTTCCTCTCCCTCGCGCTCCCACGCCATGGCCGACGCCACCGTCGCCGCACCACCGCCGTAGCCGTGCTCCCCATCGTCTCCACGCCGCGCCACCCTGTCAAGAAGCTCCGCCGTCCTCTACTCCTTCGAGCTAGCCGAGCCCCGAGCGCTCGCGTGCCTCGAAGCCGCCGCACCAACCTCGCCCGAACCGCCATCGCCGGAGATCCCCTTCGCCGTCGCCGCCGCAGCAGCTCGTCCCCGACCACGCCGTCCTTTCCATCAAGACCACAGTGAGCTGGGCTAACTTCCCCTTCCTCTCTTTCTCTCTCTCGAGCACCACAGCGAGCGCACCAAGATCACCCGCACGCGCCGTCGCGGACCTCGTCGCCGACGTGCTTCCGGCCACACTCCGGCCACAAGATGGTGTCCATCTTGCTCACCGAGTCCCACAGCACCTAGCTAGCCACTCCACGAGCCTCACCGACCCCTCTAGCGCCAAGTTCATCCTCGACCGAACCCCGGTGGCCGCCAAAGTCGTCGCCGGCGCCAACTCCGGCCACCCCGACCCCAACGGACTCCGCCAAGAGCTGCGGTTTGTCCTCAGCTCCACTCCGGTGGTCTCCGCGGCCCCTTTGGTGGCCGAAATGGCCAAAACCACTCCCGTCGCCGCGTCTGGCTCGCCGGCGGCTAAACGCCGGCGTTGCTGGCTTTGACTTTGACCACGGGTGGGCCCTGGTTGACTCCCCTGAGTCAATGACAGGTGGGGCCCAGCCCTGCTAATTATACAGGATTAGTTTTAATCAAATCTTAATTAAAATAATCACCCTGACATGCGGGACCCACTGTCAGGTTTGACCCAGACCTGTTCCGTTGACCTGCTGACGTCACCCTGACGTCAGGCTGACGCAGTAATTGATTTTCTGGATTTAAATTTAATCAGGAAATTCCAGAATATTATTTAAACTTCAAAAATTCATAACTTTTATTCTGTAACTCCAAATTGGACAAATTATATATGAAAAATGATCAGAAAAATCCAATCTATCCATCTGTACTATTTTTATGCATGATCAAACAAGTTAAATTGATGTTTTAAGCAGAACAAGGAAAAGCACTTTAAAAGGCCATATTTGAATTTGAAATTTGAATCTTTGATTCAAATTTGTTCAAACCCTTCTGGTTTTAGTTGCATTAGCCCAACACACTCATATTGCTATGTTTCATGCATGCATCATATTGTTGCACATTGTTTGGTGATGGTTGTGTATTGGTGTCCTTTGCGACAGGTTCTGCCCCCGAGGAGTACCGTGATTACCCTAACGAAGAACCATATCAGTGCATCGAACCATCAGGCAAGCAACCAACCATTTGATCATATCGATACAATCCCATGTTCTCGCTCCTGCTCTTTTTTACTGCATTAAGACAACGCGATTCAAACTGCTGTGTGCTACGGTAGTTGAACCCATTTCCTCTGCATGACCTGTCATTGCCACAGTAACTAGATGAAACCCACTAGCATGTGTAGGAGTTGATTGAGCCCTATGTATGTGTTGTTCCTACCTTGCTATGCCTGCTATGCTTAGAGTCGTGTCAGGTCTGGTTCATCTGGGTGATGGGCTAGAGTGGAATGATTATGTCGGTAATGAGAGTGGTGTGGTGAACACGATTTGGTAAAGGTATCGATGAGAGGCCATGTAGGAGTACATGGTGGGTTGTTTCATTGAAGCCGACCTTAAGCACTGAGATCTGTATGTGTGATTTAAGAATCAGCTACTACCATGCATTGGGCCCGAAACCAATGGACCCTCTCGGCTTCTTATTCACCCTAGTTCTCCGTCCAGGAGTTGCAAGTAGTTTCTGGTGTTTGTAGCCTACTGGAGGCCGTGGACAGCGCTGACCGTAGGGGTGGGCTGTGATGCGGTAGGTACGTGGCACGGTGTACCGAATACCCGTTAGGTATCTCGGGAACCCTGTTCACATCGTTCGGGGCCGTATGGGAAACCTCGGCCGGACTCCCTGCGGATGGAACCTGGATAGGCGATAAACCTGGACTGGAGGCTTAGGTGATTAGGTAGGTCGTGGCCGACACCCACGTTGGGCTTCCGCTTGAAGGTTGCCGAGTACATGTCGTGTAAGCGACGGTAAGTGGTGAGAGCGTGTATGAAGAAGTACACCCCTGCAGGGTTAACATGATCTATTCGAATAGCCGCGTCCGCGGTAAAGGACTACTTGGTTGCCTATACAGTTCATAGACAAGTAAATGGAAACTACTAAAAGCCTCAAGATAAGTGTGAGTGCCGAGGATGGCTCTTCCGTAGGAAGACGGAGGTGGATCCTCGGTAGTGTATTGAAGTGGTGAGTAGTGGACTCGTGTGCGCAAAACCATTTCAAGTTGGAGTATCGTAGGATAGTCTAGCCAAGAGTCAAAGCTGGCTTGCTGCAATAACTCCACCAACCCTTCCTGATACTATGCATGTATGTAGGATCTGATGTAAGTCTTGCTGAGTACCTTTGTACTCATGTTGCTATAATCTACATTTTTATAGAAGACGCTGCAACCCCTTCTGATGGGTTCTATGTAGACGTTGACATCAACGAGTAGGCTAAAGACCCAGGTGGTGACCCTGAGCTTGTGAAGGACCACGTAGTATAGATAGGCTTTCCAAGCCTCTTTTATTTTACTAGTTGTCTGTACTCAGACAAGTTACTTCCGCTGCTGGTTTGTATGACTGTATGACTTGTATGTTGGGTCGTGAGACCCGTACCTTTGTGTATGTTATGTATGGCTCCCTGAGCCTTAAATAAAGTACTTGTGTCGTAGAGTCATGTTGTGATGCTTCGTTGTATTTGCACATATCGAGCATATTGTGTGTATGATTGAAATGCTTGGTATGTGTGGGATCTGACTATCTAGTTGTTTATCTTTAGTAGCCTCTCTTACCGGGAAATGTCTCCTAGTGTTACCGCTGAGCCATGGTAGCTTGCTACTGCTCTGGAACACTTAGGCTGGCCGGCATGTGTCCTTCTTCGTTCCTGTGTCTGTCCCTTCGGGGAAATGTCACGCTTTGAGTACCGGAGTCCTGCTAGCCCAGTGCTACAGCCCGGACCCACTTGCTGATGACCGACACGTTTGAAGCTGGGTCATGGATGCCTGTCCCTGTAAGTCTGTGCCACTTTGGGTTTACGACTAGTCATGTCAGCCCGGGCTCTTTATCATATGGATGCTAGCGACACTATCATATACGTGAGCCAAAAGGCGCAAACGGTCCCGGGCAAAGGCAAGTCGACACCCGTGGGGATACCGTGCGTGAGGCCGCAAAGTGATATGAGGTGTTACCGGCTAGATCGATGTGACATCGAGTCGGGGTCCTGACACTTTCTCTCTGATTTTTTTCTCCTCGAAAGCCAATATATGAGTTGGAGTTAGTGTCGGAGGGCCACCAGGGGGCCCACGAGGTAGGAGGCGCGCCCAGGGGGGAGGGGCGCGCCCCCACCCTCGTGAATAGGGTGTGGGCCCCCTGGCCTTCATCTTTGGCGAGGATTTTTTATTATTTATTCTAAGATATTCCGTGGAGTTTCAGGTTATTCCGAGAACTTTTGTTTTCTGCACATAAAACAACACCATGGAAATTCTGTTGAAAACAGCGTCAGTCCGGGTTAGTTCCATTCAAATCATACAAGTTAGAGTCCAAAACAAGGGCAAAAGTGTTTGGAAAAGTAGATACGACGGAGACATATCAACTCCCCCAAGCTTAATCCCTTGCTTGTCCTCAAGCAATTCAGTTGACAAACTGAAAGAGAAAAAGAAAAACTTTTACAAACTCTGTTTGCTCTTGTTGTTGTAAACATGAAAAGCCAGCATTCAAGTTTCAGCAATTATTATGAACTAACCATACTCACAATAACACGTAAGTCTCACAATTACTCATATCAATAGCATAATCAGCTAGCGAGCCATAATAATAAAACTCGGATGACAACAGTTTCTCAAAATAATCATAACATGATATAACAAAATGGTATCTCACTAGCCCTTTCTGAGACCGCAAAACATAAATGCAGAGCACCTTTAAAGATCAAGGACTGACTAAAAATTGTAATTCATGGTAAAAGAGATCCAGTCAAGTCATACCCAATATAAAATAATAATAATGAATGCAAACGACAGTGTGCTCTCCAGCAGGTGCTTTTTAATAAGAAGGGTGACGACTCAACATAAAAGTAAATAGATAGGCCCTTCGCAGAGGGAAGCAGGGATTTGTAGAGGTTCCAGAGCTCGATTTTGAAATAGAGATAAATTATATTTTGAGCGGCATACTCTCATTGTTAACATAACAACTAAAAGACGATGATATCTTCCATGCTAAACAGGTAATAGGCGGTTCCCAAACAGAATGGTAAAGTTTATACTCCCCTTCCTCCACAAGCATCAATCCATGGCTTGCTCTAAATAACGAGTGCCTCCAACATTCAACGGGTCCCAAGGGGAGTTTTGTTTGCAGTTATTTTGATTTAGTTTGCGTAAAGCATGGGATTGGGCATCCCGGATACCAGCCGTTTTCTCGTGAATGAGGAGCAGAGTCCACTCCTCTTGAGAATAACCCGCCTCACACGGAAGATAAGGGCAGCTCTAGTTGACATATGAGCTATTCGAGCATGCAAAACAGAATGTTTATTTGAAGGTTTAGAGTTTGGCACATACAAATTTACTTGGAACGACAGGTAAATACCGCATATAGGAAGGTATAGTGGACTCATATGGAAGAACTTCGGGGTTTAAGGAGTTTGGATGCACAAGCAGTATTCCCGCTTAGTACAGGTGAAGGCTAGCAAAAGACTGGGAAGCGACCAACTGAGAGAGTGACAACAGTCGTAAACATGCATTAAAATTAATTTACATCGAATACAAGCATGAGTAGGATATAATCCACCATGAACATAAATATCATGAAGGCTATGTTGATTTGATTCAACTACATGCGTGAACATGTGCCAAGTCGAGTCACTCAATACATTTAAAGGAGGATACCACCCCATCGTACCATATCATAATCATTCTAATAGCATGTTGGCATGCAAGGTAAACCATTATAACTCATAGCTAATCAAGCATGGCACAAGCAACTATAATCTCTAAATGTCATTGCAAATATGTTTACTTCATAATAGCTGAATCAGGAACGATGAATCATCATATTTACAAAAACAAGAGAGGTCGAGTTCATACCAGCTTTTCTCTTCCCAATAAGTTCATCATATATCATCATTATTGCCTTTCACTCGCATGACCGAACGGTGTGTATAATAATAAGAGTGCACGTGCATTGGACTAAGCTGGAATCTGCAAGCATTCAACTCAAGAGAGAAGACAAGTAATATGGGCTCTAAGTTAAATAAACAATCATGCATATGAGAGCCACTAAGCATTTTCAATATAGTCTTCTCGACCCCCAAAAGAAAGGAAAAGAAATAAAAACTATTTACACGGGAAAACTCCCAACAAGCAAAAGAAGAACGGGAAATGTTTTTGGGTTTTCTTTTTAATTATTACCACTACAGCAGGAAAAATAAACTACTACTATTTTTTTTGTTTTTCTTAAGGTTTATTATACACACAAGAAGAAAGCAGGAAAAAGGGAAATAAACTAGCATGGATATTACAGTGAAAGAGTATGAGCACTGACATCTAGCAATGAGTGTGTGTGTGAACATAAATGTAATGTCGGTGGGAAATCCATACTCCCCCAATCTTAGGCTTTTGGCCTTAGTTGGTCTATTGCCAGGGATGGCCTGGCGGATATCCGTAGGTGAAGCTGGGGTCGTAGTGTGATGCAGCGGCTATCGCCGCCTGAGCTGTAGCGTGGAGTCGAGCAGCCTCCACTCTCCTTTCGTACTCATCTGCCTCCTCTCTGGTAATAATATATCTTCCTCTCGCCTGAAAATCAAAGAAGGTAGGAGCAGGAAGAGCAACACGGACCACATGCCGTTTGTTAAAGATTAGTCGATACTAGTAAGGTGGTCCAGTCCTCTCAATGAACTGGTGGGAAAACATAGAATCAAGATCTAAATAAGAAGAGGGTAACTCCATATCACCCTCACGAATGTCTACATCAAGAAAATTAGCTAAGCAGGTTGCATAAATTCCTCCAAAGGAATCTTCGTTATGCCTATTCTGATGCAACCTACGGGCTACAATGGCGCCCATATGATAAGATTGGTCTCCTAACACAGCACTTCTGAGAATGCTGAGATCAGGTGCACACATGTGACATGCTTCATCCTTAGCAGTTATACATCTACCAATGAAGAGAGCAAAATAATGTATAGCAGGAAAGTGAATGCTCCCTATAGTGGCCTGCGCTATATCTCTAGATTCCCCCACAGTTATTCTAGCAAGAAAGTCTCTGTATTCAGATTTAGGGAGATCCCTGACATTACCCCAAGATGGAAGTTTGCAAGAAGAAGTAAAGTCCTCTAAGTCCATGGTATAAGATTTATCATAAAGGTCAAACATGACTGAAAGAGAATTTCGCGAAGTTAAAAACTCAAACCTCCTCACAAATGAACTTGTGAGGTCACGATACTGTGGGCATTTATCAGCTTCAAAGTCCTCAAGATCGGCATTACGCAAATATGCGTAGAGTTCTTCTTTAATTCCCACTTGATTCATAAAATTCTCCGAAGGCCATTCACAGGGCCTCACGAGTGCGTCTCTTGGTGGTTCCTCGTCAGCATCACGTATTGCAAGCCTGGGACCTTGCTTCCTTGAAGGACCACCTTGGAACATCCTCCTAAGCATATTGTTTCCTCTGAAAAATTTCTGAAATTTTTAGTAACTTCAAATAAAAGTGAACCAACTTCAATAAAATTGATAGCAACAACTCCCACACGTGCCTAGGGACTATATCAAGCATTAGAACTACTTGGAACCATATAAATTTGACATTCAAGCTCAAGAACATGGTCACCTATGCAGCACCAATTTGCAATGAATAAAGCACTAGAACAAAAACTAATTGGACCAATGGAGGAGTCACATACCAAGGAACAATCTCCCCAAGCAGTTTTGCGAGAGATGCTTTGAGCAAGGAGATCAAAAATCACAGCAACGGGGGCTGGAACTCGTGCTTGACTTGGTTTTTCGTGTTTGTGTGAGACAGAGGAAGAAGATGGGTGCAGGAATAAGTGGAGGAGGGCCACCGTGGGACCATGAGGCAGGGGGGCGCGCCCAGGGGGGTAGGGCGCGCCCTCCACCCTCGTGGCCAGGTGGCAGCTCCCCCCGTGGTAATTTTTGCACAGTAAATTCTCAAATATTCCCGAAAAAATCATATTAAATTGGCATGGCATTCGGAGGACTTTTATTTTCGGGATATTCTCATATTGCACGGATAAGTCAGGAAACAGACAGAAAAATACTATTTTACTTTATTTTTACTAAATAACAGAAAATATATAAAGGGTACAGAAGGTTGTGCTTCTAGTTTCATCCATCTCGTGACCGTCAAAATGAACCCACTAACAAGGTTGATCAAGTCTTGTTACAAACTCATTCCGAATAATCACGGAACCGGAGAAATTTAGAATGACACTAAGTTACCTCAACGGGGATATGAAAATCCCCAACAATAAGAATATCATACTTTTTCTTGACAGTAGGGAGAGGAAATTCAAAACCTCCAAATATAATCGATGGGGTTTTTCCAATAGAGTTGATGCTATAAACTTGAGGTTGTTTCCTCGGAAAGTATACCGTACGCTCATTACCATTAACATGAAAAGTGACATTGCCTTTGTTGCAATCAATAACAGCCCCTGTAGTATTGAGGAAAGGTCTTCCAAGAACAATAGACATACTATCATCCTCGGGAATATCAAGAAAAACAAAGTCCGTTAAAATAGTAACATTCGCAACTACAACAGGCACATCCTCACAAATACCGACAGGTATAGCAGTTGATTTATAAGCCATTTGCAAAGATATTTCAGTAGGTGTCAACTTATTCAAGTCAAGTCTACGATATAAAGAGAGAGACATAACACTGACACCGGCTCCAAGATCACATAAAGCAGTTTTAACATAATTTCTCTTAATGGAGCATGGTATAGTAGGTACTCCTGGATCTCCAAGTTTCTTTGGTATTCCACCCTTAAAAGTATAATTAGCAAGCATGGTGGAAATTTCAGCTTCAGGTATCTTTCTTTTATTAGTAATAATATCCTTCATATACTTAGCATAAGGATTTGTTTTGAGCACATCAGTCAATCGCATACGCAAAAAGATGGGTCTAATCATTTCAGCAAAGCGCTCAAAATCTTCATCATCCTTTTTCTTGGATGGTTTGGGAGGAAAAGGCATGGGTTTCTGAACCCATGGTTCTCTTTCTTTACCATGTTTCCTAGCAACAAAGTCTCTTTTATCATAACGTTGATCCTTTGATTGTGGGTTATCAAGATCAACAGCAGGTTCAACTTCTACATCATTATCATTACTAGGTTGAGCATCAACATGAACATTATCATTAACATTATCACTAGGTTCATGTTCATCACCTGATTGTGTTTCAGCATCAGACATAGAGATATCATTTGGATTATCAGGTGGTTCAGCAATAGGTTCAATAGAAGTTTGCACAGTCCTATCATTTTTCTTTTTCTTCCTCTTAGAAGAACTAGGCATATCAATATTATTTCTCTGAGAATCTTGCTCGATTCTCTTAGGGTGGCCTTCAGGATACAAAGGTTCGTGAGTCATTCTACCAGTTCTAGTAGCCACTCTAACAGCATAATCATTTTTCTTACTATTCATTTCATCAAGCACTTCTTTCTGAGCTTTAAGTACTTGTTGTACTTGAGTGGTAACCATAGAAGCATGTTTGCTAACAAGTTTAAGTTCACCTCTAATATCAGCCATATAATCACTCAAGCGTTTAATCATAAAAGTATTTTGTTTTAATTGTCTACAAAAATAAGCATTAAAGTCATCTTGCTTAAACATAAAGTCATCAAACTCATCCAAGCACTGACTAGCAATTTTAGTAGGAGGAACTTCAGCTTTATCATATCTATAGAGAGAATTTACCTTTACTACCTGTGTCGGGATATCGGGAGGTTCTTCAATAAATAAGTAATTGAGATCATATACTTCTTCAACAGGCGGTAAATTAAGACCATGTATTTCTTCAATAGGAGGTAAATTCTTAACATCTTCAGCTTTAATACCTTTTTCTTTCATAGATTTCTTTGCCTCTTGCATATCTTCGGGACTGAGAAATAGAACACCTCTCTTCTTCGGAGTCGGTTGAGGAATAGGCTCAGTAATTGGCTCAGGAGCTGGCTCAGGAGTTGCGCAATTATTTTCATTTGCCAACATATTATTCAATAAAATTTCAGCGTCATCCGGTGTTCTTTCCCTGAAAAGAGAACCAGCACAACTATCCAGGTAATCTCTGGAAGCATCAGTTAGTCCATTATAAAAGCTATCAAATATTTCAGGTTTCTTAAGAGGATGATCAGGCAAAGCATTAAGTAACTTGAGAAGCCTCTCCCAAGCTTGTGGGAGACTCTCTTCTTCAATTTGCACAAAATTGTATATTTCCCTCAAAGCAGCTTGTTTCTTATGAGCAGGGAAATATTTAGCAGAGAAGTGATAAATCATATCCTGGGGACTTTGCACACAACCAGGATCAAGAGAATTAAACCATTTCTTAGCATCACCCAATAATGAGAACGGAAATATTTTGAGTAAATAAAGGTGGCGCGATCTCTGATTATTAGTAAATAGGCCAGCTATATCATCTAACTTACGAAGATGTGCCACAACAGTTTCAGATTCATAGCCATAAAAAGGATCAGATTCAACCAAAGTAATTATATCTGGATCGATAGAAAAATCATAATAATCCTGATCAGGAACACAGATAGGTGAAGTAGCAAAAGCAGGGTCGGGTCTCATCCTACCTCTAAAATATTCTTTACTCCACTTAATTAGCAACCTCTTACGTTCAAGACTATCCTGGCAAGCAAGAACAACTTCAATAGATTCAACATTAGAAAGATAACCCTCAGGAATAGCAGGCAGAGGTTCATCATCACTCACATCATCGTGTTGAGGTTCAATAATTTCTCTTTCTCTAGACCTAGCAATTTGCTCATCAAGATATTCACCAAGTGGCACAATAGTATCAAGCATAGAAGTAGTATCATCATAAGTATCATGCATAGCAGAAGTGGCATCATCAATAACATGCGACATATCAGAATCAATAGCAGTAGTAGGTTTAGGTGTCGCAAACTTACTCATAACAGAAGGAGAATCTAGTGCAAGGCTAGATGGCAATCCCTTACCTCCCCTCGTAGTTGAGGGCAAAATAGTAGTTCGATCATCTTTCAAATTCTTCATAGTGTCCAGCAGATATAAATCCCAAGTGACTCAAGGAATAGAGCTATGCTCCCCGGCAACGGCACCAGAAAACGGTCTTGATAACCCACAAGTATATGGGATCGCAACAGTTTTCGAGGGTAGAGTATTCAACCCAAATTTATTGATTCGACACAAGGGGAGCCAAAGAATATTCTCAAGTATTAGCAGCTGAGTTGTCAATTTAACCACACTTGGAAACTTAGTATCTGCAACAAAGTGTTTAGTAGCAAAGTAATATGATAGTGGTGGTAACGGTAACAAAAGTAAAGACAGTAAAAGTAATGTTTTTGGTATTTTGTAGAGATTGTAACAGTAGCAACGGAAAAGTAAATAAGTGTAAACCAGTATATGGAAAACTCGTAGGCACCAGATTAGCGATGGATAATTATGCCGGATGTGGTTCATCATGTAACAGTTACAACATAGGGTGACACAGAACTAGCTCCAGTTCATCAATGTAATGTAGGCATGTATTCCGTATATAGTCATACGTGCTTATGGAAAAGAACTTGCATGACATCTTTTGTCCTACCCTGCCGTGGCAGCGGGGTCCTAATGGAAACTAAGGGATATTAAGGCCTCCTTTTAATAGAGAACCGGAACAAAGCATTAGCACATAGTGAATACATGAACTCCTCAAACTATGGTCATCACCGGGAGTGGTCCCGATTATTATCACTTCGGGGTTGCCGAATCATAACGCATAGTAGGTGACTATAGACTTGCAAGATAGGATCAAGAACTCACATATATTCATGAAAACATAATAGGTTCAGATCTAAAATCATGGCACTCGGGCCCTAGTGACAAGCATTAAGCATAGCAAAGTCATAGCAACATCAATCTCAGAACATAATGGATACTAGGGATAAAACCCTAACAAAACTAACTCGATTACATGATAAATATCATCCAACCCATCACCGTCCAGCAAGCCTACGATTCAATTACTAACGCACGACGATGAGCATCATGAAATTGGTGATGGAGGATGGTTGATGATGACGACGGCGACGAATCCCCCTCTCCGGAGCCCCGAACGGACTCCATATCAGCCCTCCCGAGAGAGATTAGGGCTTGGCGCGGCTCCGTATCGTAAAACGCAATGAAACTTTCTCTTTGATTTTTTTCTCCCCGAAAGCTAATATATGGAGTTGGAGTTGGCGTCGGAGGGCCACCAGGGGGCCCACGAGGTAGGGGGGCGCGCCCAGAGGGGAGGGGCGCGCCCCCCACCCTCATGAAAAGGGGCGCGCCTCCATCTTTGGCGAGGATTTTTTATTATTTATTCTAAGATATTCCGTGGAGTTTTAGGTTATTCCGAGAACTTTTGTTTTTTGCACATAAAACAGCACCATGGCAATTCTGCTGAAAACAGCGTTAGTTCGGGTTAGTTCCATTCAAATCATACAAGTTAGAGTCCAAAACAAGGGCAAAAGTGTGTGGAGAAGTAGATACGACAGAGACGTATCAGCCTCCGCCGCATCGCAGCCGGCCACGGGAGGCAGGAGCACGAGGCATGACCGGCGCTGGTTTGGGCGGCTGGAGCAAGAAGACCAGAGGTTGAAGAAGCACTACGACCATTGGATGGACATCGTACGGTCACTAGAGCTAGAATCGTGCATATTGACTAAGTTGACAAAGCCTTCCGTCCCCGTCAACTTAGTAGGCCCACAAGTCAGCCTGCCACTGTACTGGGTCCCAGCTAACAGGGGGAGTATTCATTTTTTTGTGTGTAATAAGGAGGCACTTCCTTGCGTGCGAAGATATAGCTGGTGGGTCCGAGCTGTCAGCGGCGGTGACGTTTTTTTCATGAAATACAGAGGCCCTATTGGTGGGTCCCCGATGTCAGCTGGAGGAATCATTATTTTGCGCGTAATAAGGAGGCATTTCCTTGCGTGCGGCCGTGGACCCAACTGTCAGCCTCTCCATGTACAGTCCACTTCAGATGCATGTCAGTTGTTGACCATGTTGACCAGGCCGCGCCGAGAGCACCAGGGCGGTGGACGACGACGAGGCCTAGGAAGGGAACAACGCAGAGGCAGGGAAGACTCTGCAGTTATTTCCCACGCGGAGGGGAGTACGACTATACGAGGGTTTACTGGTTCGTCTGCCCTCACCCGAGAATAACAGCAGGTGTGGGTGAGTAGAGGGATGGCTAGGGCAGCGATGGGAGTACGGTGGGGCGGTGAGGCCTGCGTGGCAGCACAACCGGCCGCGGGGAGGAGGGAGCAGGCAGTCCCGCCGACACTTGTTTGAGCGGCTGGAGCAGGAAGAGAAGAGATTGAAGAAGCATGACGGCCGTTGGATGGACATCGTATGGTCACTAGAGCTAGAATCGTTCATATTGACTAAGTTGACAAAGCCCTCCGTCCCCGTCAACTTAGTAGGCCCACAAGTCAGCCTGCCACCATGGTGGGTCCCAGCTAGTAGGGGGAGTATTCATTTTTCTGTGCGTAATAAGGAGGCACTTCCGGTAGGTCCGAGCTGACAGCGGGGGGAACGTTTTTTTCGTGAAATACGGTGGTCCGTCCGGTGGGTCCCAGCAGTCAGAGGCAAACATTTTTTCCGCGAAATACGGTGGCCCGTCCTGTGGGTCCTAGTAGTCAGGGGGGAAACGTTTTTTTTGCGAAATACTGGTGGCCCATCTGGTGGGTCCCTGCTGTCAGGTGGAGGAATAATTATTTTGCGCGTAATAAGGAGGCACTTCCTTGCGGCTGTCGTGGACCCAGCTGTCAGCCTCTCCAAGTACAGCACCACGGTGGTGGACGACAGCGAGGCCTAGGAAGGGGACGACGCGGTTCCGGGGAAGACGCGGCAGTGGATGCCCACGCGAAGAGGAGTACGAGGGTTCACAGGTCGGCTATGGTGTGAGGCTGCCGTCGCTGTAGAATAACAGGGGGAGTGGGTGAGTGGAGGGATGGCCTGGCCAACAGTGGGAGTAGTATGGGGACGGTGATGCCTCCGCGGCAGCACAGCCGGCCACGGGAGGCAGGAGCATGCGGCACGACCGGCGCTGCTTTGGGCGGCTGGGGCAAGAAGACCAGAGGTTGAAGAAGCACTACGGCCGTTGGACGGACATCGTTAACCACGCCGCGCCAAGAGCACCAGTGCGGTGGACGACAGTGAGGCCTACGAAGGGAACAACACGGAGACGGGGAAGACACGGCAGTGGCTGCCCATGCAATGGAGAGTACGAGGGTTGACTGGTTCAGCTGCCGTTGCCGGAAAATAATAGGAGGTGTGGGTGAGTAGAGGGATAGACAGGCCAGGGATGCGAGTATGATGGGGCCGTGAGGCCTGCCCGGCAGCACTACCGGCCACAGGAGGCGGGAGCAGGCGGTTCCGACGGTGCTGGTTTGGGCGGCTGGGGCAGGAAGATCAGAGACTGAAGAAGCACGATTGCCGTTAGATTGACATCTAACGGTCTGACGCTGGTACAGTCGATTGTTGATTAAGTTTCTTTTTTGAGAAACCTTGTGTACGCATGAACTTAGTAGGCCCACAAGTCAGCCTCCAAATATGTGGCAGACAACATAAAGCCCATTTGCTATTTTTCATAATTTGCAACCCATTTGCTAATTCTTAAGTAATTTATTACAGCCCATTTTCTGTCCAGGACCACAGTCAAAAAGTTCAAACTTATTTTGCATATTTCGGTGGTGTCCGAACTGTTGTAATCCCGAAATGATAAACATTTTTTAAGAATTTATTGATTTGCCAAAAAAATTGTTTTGTTTTTGTAAGCAAATAAGACGTGGGACAATTGAGTTGGTTTAAGGGAAAACCAGTGGTAAAAAAATCACCGCTGGGTGGGAAAAAACAACAAAAATAAGGATGTAAATATGAAAAGGGAATTTTATGTGTTTTCAATATAATGATATGTGTATATGAACTAGTAAAACTATAGGTAGAGATTGGGAAACGGATGTAGGTCATGCGTTTCAAGAGGAAAATAGAACTGGGCTGTGTGTTTGATTCAGTAAAAAAAAACTGCCTGCAGATGTTGTAAGACAAAATATAACTAACGCTGGCGGGCCAGAGGCCAGTAGATACTTGCTGGATCTTTGTGCCCCGTTGTCGTCATGAGTTGGGCCTGTTAAAAACAAAACCAACCCTGGGCAGTCTACAGCCCAGTTGAAACTTGCTCGACCTGAAAAAACAATATACGTGGTCAATAAACAAGAGAATTCTGCAAGTACAGACTGATAACTTGGATGTAGCACGGATATTGTTTTTTATTGTGATAATAAGTGCATGCACTTGTTTCGAAAAAATTGGAGAACTGGGAATTCGAACGACGGGTGCTTATGCTACCCATCAAATAAAAATCAGGTGCCTGAAAATTCGTTTCGAAACAAATGATTCAGCTTTATATCCACGTCGACCCTCGGCATGATGGTTGGAAGAAAATGCAAGTTCATACCAAAAGATCATTAACAACAATACCAACTTGCGGACGACAAGGTAGTACAACTACCAATACCAAACTAACTTATAATCTTTTTACTCCTGGCCCCAATGTTCGTCTGGTATAAAATCTTGCAGAGGACCAGCTCCCTCTCCTTCTCTTTCTCCAGGTCCCCGAGGTGGTACTAGTGCATCACCCAGTTGGTCCTCTGCTGGTCGAAGTTCTTGTTGGTGTGCAGCACCAGAACCTATTTTGCTGCCCGTCTGCCGGCCGTTGACCATCACCGGCAAGGTATTGCCGGTCTTGTGCCACATCGCGTGCATGCCGCACTCCGACTGTATCTTGCGAGGCATCCATGTGCCCCTTTTGAATGCCCTAGAATTGCGCTGGAAGAAATGCTTACTTAGGCCAGTCAGTGTGATACCTGTAGTATTGTGGAATACAGGTTTTAGTGTACCTAGTTGGCATTTTCATAACATCTTTGGCATGTTGCAGTCACGTGTTTCACTTTTTATTAACTGTCAAATTGTAATTGCTTCATCAGGTCTGCGTCTAAAAAGAAAAATAGAGCTATAAACAAAGGAATATGTTTGTGCAAGTAGACGACCGATCGGTGTCTTACCTGGAAGTTTCTCAGGTTGGGTGTAGCATATGCCGTGCTCGCTGTTGATGGTTGGTATGAACAAATCGATGAGAGACTGAAATCTCGCACTGTCAGCACTCACTTTGTACTCAAGGTCCTCGATCAGCTCCTGATCCGTGGGATCGAACTTGACGCCAGCCGGCAGCACTGGCCAGTCCTTCTTTGACTTGCATCGGTAATTCAAGTTATATGGTAGTCAATGTATGATCAATCGACTGTTTTAAGTGAATGATGAAAGATTTTGACAGATAAGTGGTACTCCAAATCTGAAGTCCAGAATACCCGAACATGCCACTGGGATTCTTGTGTCACCTCACGCGCAGCGTGTTGTCACGTCAATTCAATGTGTGGACCGATACGTCTCTATCGTATTCTATAGTTTTTGATTGTTTCATGCCAACATTCTACAACTTTCATATACATTTGGCAACTTTTTATACTATTTTTTGGGACTAACATATTGATCCAGTGCCCAGTGCTAGTTCCTGTCTATCGCGTGTTTTATGTTTCGCAGAAACCACATATCAAACGGAGTCCAAACGGGATAAAAACGGATGGAGAATTATTTTGGAATATTTGTGATTTTTGGGAGGAAGAATCAACGCGATACGATGCCCGAGGTGGCCACGAGATAGGGGCCCACACACACTTAAAGTGGGCACGCCCCCACCCTCGTGGGCCACTCGTAAGGCGGTTGATTCCCTTCTTTGGCCGCAAGAAAGCTAATTTTTGGAAAACGATATGGGCGAAGGTTTCAATCCAATCAGAGTTACGGATCTCCAGATATAAAGGAAACGGTGCCAGGGCAGAATTCCAGAATGCAGAAACAGAGAGATAGATCCAATCTCGGAGGGGCTCTCGCCCCTCCCAATCCATGGGAGCCAAGAACCAGAGGGGAAACCCTTGTCCCATCTAGGGAGAAGGACAAGGAAGAAGAAGAAGATGGGGGTTCCTCTCCCCCTTGCTTCTGGTGGCGCCGTAACACTGCCGGGTGCCATCTTCATCACCGCGATCTTCACCAACACCTCCGCCATCTTCACCAACATCTCCATCACCTTCCCCCATCTATATCCAGCAGTCCACTCTCCCGCAACCCGCTGTACCCTCTACTTGAACATGGTGTTTTATGCTTCATATTATTATCCAATGATGTGTTGCCATCCAATGATGTCCGAGTAGATTTTCGTTGTCCTATTGGTGGTTGATGAATTGCTATGATTAATTTTACTTGCTTGTGGTTATGTTGCTGTCCTTTGGTGCCCATCAAATGAGCGCGCGCGTGGATCACACCATACGGTTAGTTGTATGTTGATAGGACTATGTATTGGAGGGCAAGAGTGACAGAAGCTTCAACCTAGCATAGAAATTGATACATACGGGATTGAAGGGGGACCAATATATCTTAATGCTATGGTTGGGTTTTACCTTAATGAACATTAGTAGTTGCGGACTGCTTGCTAATAGTTCCAATCATAAGTGCATAGGATTCCAAGTCAGGGATGACATGCTAGCAGTGACCTCTCCCATAATACTTGCTATCGGTCTAGTAAAGTAGTCAATTGCTTAGGGACAATTCCACAACTCCTACCACCACTTTTCCACACTCGCTTTATTTACTTTATTGCATCTTTATTTAAACAACCCCTACTTTTTATTTACGTGTTCTTTATTATCTTGCAAACCTATCCTATCACACCTACAAAGTACCTCTAGTTTCATATTTGTTCTAGGTAAATCGAACGTCAAGCCTGCATAGAGTCGTATCAGTGGCCGATAGGACTTGGGAGAGTATTTGTTCTATGATGTCTACTACACAACCTTCTTCTTGTAGACGTTGTTGGGCCTGCAAGTGCACAGGTTTGTAGGACAGTAGCAAATTTCCCTCAAGTAGATGACCTAAGGTTTATCAATTCGTAGGAGGCGTAGGATGAAGATGGTCTCTCTCAAACAACCCTGCAACCAAATAACAAAAAGTCTCTTGTGTCCCCAACACACCCAATACAATGGTAAATTGTATAGGGGCACTAGTTCGGCGAAGAGATGGTGATACAAGTGCAATATGGATGGTAGATAAAGGTTTTTGTAATCTGAAATAATAAAAACAGCAAGGTAACTAATGATAAAAGTGAGCGTAAATGGTATTGCAATGATAGGAAACAAGGCCTAGGGTTCATACTTTCACTAGTGCAAGTTCTCTCAACAATAATAACATAGATAGGTCATATAACAATCCCTCAACATGCAACAAAGTGTCAATCCAAATCCACTAATAGCGGAGAACAAACGTAGAGATAATGGTAGGGTACGAAACCACCTCAAAGTTATTCTTTCGGATCAATCTATAGAAGAGTTCGTACTAGAATAACACCTTAAGATATAAATCAACCAAAACCCTAATGTCACCTAGATACTCCATTGTCACCTCAAGTATCCGTGGGCATGATTATACGATATGCATCACACAATCTCAGATTCATCCAACCAACATAAAAGTACTTCAAAGAGTGCCCCAAAGATTGTACTAGAGAGTCAAGAACGTGTGCCAATTCCTATGCATAGGTTCCCAATGTCACGAAACCCGCAAGTTGATCACCAAAACATACATCAAGTGGCACATGATATCCCATTGTCACCACAGATAATCACGGCAAGATATACATCAAGTGTTCTCATAAAGACTCAATCCAATAAGATAACTTCAAAGGGGAAACTCAATTCATCACAAGTGAGTAGAGGGGGAGAAACATCATAAGATCCAACTATAATAGCAAAGCTCGGGATACATCAAGATTGTGCCATAGATGGAACATGAGAGAGAGATCAAACACATAGCTACTGGTACATACCCTCAGCCCCGAGGGTGAAATACTCCCTCCTCATCATGGATAGCGCCGGGATGATGAAGATGGCCACCGATGATGAGATCCCCCTCTGGAAGGGTGCCAGGAAGGGCTCCCGAAAGGTTTTTCATGGCTACAGAGGCTTGCGGCGGCGAAACTCCCGATCTATCTTCTGTTCTAGAAGTTTTAGGGTACGTAGGTATATATGGGTGCGAGGGGTACGTCGGTGGACCTCCGGGGTGCTCATGAGGTAGGGGGCGCGCCCCCACCCTCATGGGCAGCCCGGGACTCCCCTGACGGGCACTCCAAGCCCATCAGGTTGGTTTCCTTCCAAAATTAACTTCTCTAGTTGATTTCGTTCTGTTTTGACTCCGTCTGATATTCCTTTTCCTCGAAACACTGAAATAGGCATAAAACAGCAAATCTGGGCTGGGCCTCCGGTTAATAGGTTAGTCTCAAAAATAATATAAAAGTGGATAATAAAGCCCAATATTGCCTAAAACAGTAGATAAAGTAGCATGGATCAATCAAAAATTATAGATACGTTGGAGACGTATCAAGCATCCCCAAGCTTAATTCCTGCTCGTCCTCGAGTACGTAAACGATAAAAAAGAATTTTTGATGCGGGGTGATACTTTGGCATAATTTCAATGTAAATCTTCTTAATTGTGATATGAATATTCAGATCCGAAAGATTCAAGATAAAAGTTCATATTGACATAAAAATAATAATACTTCGAGCAAACTAACTAAGCAATTATGTCCTCTCAAAATAACATAGCCAAAGAAAGTTCATCCCTACAAAATCATATAGATAGGCTATGCTTCATTTTCGTCACACAAAGATGTTCCCATCTTCTATACCCCCGATGACAAGCCAAGAAATTGTTTCATACTCAAATAATCTCAAAATCTTTCAACCTTCACGCAATACATGAGCGCGAGCCATGGATATAGCACTATGGGTGGAATAGAATATGATGATGGGGATTGTGTGGAGAAGACAAAAAAGGAGAAAGTCTCACATTGACGAGGCTAATCAACGGGCTATGGAGATGCCCATCAATTCATGTCAACATGAGGAGTAGGGATTGCCATGCAATGGATGCACTAGAGCCATGTATGCTCAACAAAAGAAAACTAGTGGGTGTGCATCCAACTCGCTTGCTCATGAAGACCTAGGGCATTTGAGGAAGCCCATCGTAGGAATATACAAGCCAAGTTCTATAATAAAAAATTCCCACTAGTATAAAAAGATAACTTATGAGACTCACTATATGAAGAACAAGGTGCTACTTTGAAGCACAATATATGAGACTCACTATATGAAGAACAAGGTGTTACTTTGAAGCACATGTGTGGAAAAAGAGATAGTAGCATTGCCCTTTTTATTTATTTTCTTTTTTTATTTTATTTTTTTGGGGCCTTTTTTTGGCCTTTCTCTTTTTTTGGGCAATGCTCTAATAATGATGATGATCACACTTCTATTAATTACAACATAAGGATTACAACTCGAAACTTAGAACAAGATATGACTCTATATGAATGCCTCCGGCGGTGTACCAGGATGGTGCAATGAATCAAGAGTGACATGTATGAAAAATAATGCATGGTGGCTTTACCACAAATACGATGTCAACTACATGATCATGCAATGGCAATATGACAAAAGTAATGTATGTCAGGATGATGATGATGGAAGTTGCATGACAATATATCTCGGAATGGCTATGGAAATGCCATGATAGGTAGGTATGGTGGCTGTTTTGAGGAAGACATAAGGAGGTTTATATGTGATAGAGCATATCGTATCACGGGGTTTGGATGCACCGGCGAAGTTTGCACCAACTCTCAAGGTGAGAAAGGGAAATGCACGGTACCGAAGAGGCTAGTAATGGCGGAAAGGTAAAAGTGCGTATAATCCATGGACTCAACATTAGTCAAAAGAACTCATATACTTATTGCAAAAATTTAGAAGCCATCAAAAAAATTCAAGTATTACGCGCATGCTCCTAGGGGGATAGATTGGTAGGAAAAGACCATTGCTCGTCCCCGACCGCCACTCATAAGTATGCACAAGCCAGGTACACTTCATGTTTCAAATTTGTTACACAACTTTAACCATACGTGCATGCTACGGGACTTCCAAACTTCAACACAAGCATTTCTCAAATTCACAATTACTCAACTAGCACGACTTTGATATTATCACCTCCATATCTCAAAACAATTATCAAGCATCAAACTTATCTTAGTATTCAATTTACTCAAAAGAAAATTTCACATGTCTTGAACACTAAGTATATTAACATTAAGCAAATTACCATGCTATTAACGAGTCTCAAAATAATCTAAGTGAAGCATGAGAGATCAATAGTTTCTTTAAGACAAATCCACCACCATGCTCAAAAGATGTAAGTGAAGCACTAGAGCAAAAATTATCACGCCCAAAAGATATAAGTGAAGCACTATGAGCAAAACTACTCCGAAAGATATAAGTGAAGATCAATGAGTAGCTAAATAATTATGCAACTATGCGAAGACTCTCTCTCATTTAATAATTTCAGATCTTGATACTTTATTCAAACAACAAGCAAAGCTAAAGAAAACTACATTGCAAGGATAGCACAACTCATGTGAAGAAGCAAAAACTTAGGCTCAACCGATACTAACTGATGATTGTTGAAGAAGAAAGGTGGGATGCCTACCGGGGCATCCCCAAGCTTAGATGCTTGAGACTTCTTGAAATATTATCTTGGGGTGCCTTTGTCATCCCCAAGCTTGAGCTTTTGTGTCTCCTTAATTCCTCTCATATCATGGTTTCTCTTTTTATCAAAATCTCCATTCACAACAAACTCAACAAGAACTCGTGAGATAGGTTAGTATAAACCAATGCAAAACCCTATCATTTTCTACTGTAACAAATCACTTAAATAATTATTCAACATTGCATACTAAATGCCTCTGCATATTTAATACTCCTATCCTCAAATAAAATCATTAATCAAGCAAACATATGCAAACAATGCAACCATAACAGCAATCTGCCAAAACAGTACAGTCTGTAAAGAATGCAAGAGTATCAATACTTCCCTGACTCCAAAAATTATGAACTAAAATTACCACTGTAACAAATTTATCAGAGCTCAATATGAAAAAAGATTAAACATTATACCACTTTTTAATTTTCTAGGGAATTTTTGCAACAGCAGTAAACTTTCTGTTTTTCAAACAGCAACATGTATACTAGCAAAATAAACATGGCAAAGGCTATCCTTGACTTGTTTATTGAAACTAAAGATGCAAAAAATTATTCTAAATAACAGAAAATAAATACTAACAAAACAAAATGACGCTCCAAGAAAAACACATATCATGTGGTGAATAAAAATATAGCTCCAAGTAAAGTTACCAATGAACGAAGACGAAAGAGGGGATGCCTTCCGGGGCATCCCCAAGCTTAGGCTCTTGGTTGTCCTTGAAAATTACCTTGGCGTGCCTTGGGCATCCCCAAGCTTAGGCTTTGGCCACTCCTTATTCCATAGTCCATCGAATCTTTACCCAAAACTTGAAAACTTCACAACACAAAACTCAACCGGAAATCTTATAAGCTCCGTTAGTGAAAGAAAACAAAACCACCACTTAGGTACTGTAATTAACTCATTATAAATTCATATTGGTGTAATATCTAATGTACTCCAACTTATCTATGGTTCATACCCTCCGATACTACTCATAGATTCATCAAAATAAGCAAACAACACATAGAAAACAGAATCTGTCAAAAACAGAATTTGTCAAAAACAAAACAGTCTGGAGTAATCTATATCAAATGTATGCTTATGGAACTCCAAAAATCGTACCAAATTAGGCAGTCCTAAGCAATGAGTGTACCAATACATAGCAAAAAGAATCAGATCAGAAGCACGTTTTTGTGAATTAACAAAACTAATTTACTGGGTGCAAAAGTTTTTGATTTTCAGCAGGATCAACACAACTATCACCGTAAGCCATCCTAAAGGTCTTACTTGGCACTTTATTGAAACAAAAGCTATAAAACATGATTACTACAGTATCATAATCATGTGAACACACAAAAACAGTAAGGATAAGTATTGGGTTGTCTCCCAACAAGCGCTTTTCTTTAATGCCTTTCTAGCTAGGCATGATGATGACAATGATGCTCACATAAAAGATAAGAATTGAAACATAAAGGGAGCATCATGAAGCATATGAATAGCACTTTTAAGTCTAACCCACTTCCTATGCATAGGGATTTTGTGAGCAAACAACTTATGGGAACGATAATCAACTAGCATAGGAAGGTAAAACAAGCATAGCTTCAAAACTTGAAGCACATAGAGAGGAAACTTGATATTATTGCAATTCCTACAAGCATATGTTCCTCCCTCATAATAATTTTCAGTAGCATCATGAATGAATTTAATAATATAACCAGCACCTAAAGCATTCTTTTCATGATCTACTTGCATAGAAAATTCACTACTCTCCACATGAGCAAACTTCTTCTTTATGGCATACGTATCATCACAATAATCATCATAGATAGGAGGCATGCTTTCATCATAGTAAATTTGCTCATCAAAGCTTTGGGGACAAAAAATATCATCTTCATCAAACATAGCTTCCCCAAGCTTGTGGCTTTGCATATCATTAGCATCATGGATATTCAAGGAATTCATACTAACAACATTGCAATCATGCTCATCATTCACATATTTTATGCCAAGCATTCTATGTAATTCTTCTTCTAGCACTTGAGCACAATTTTCCTTTCCATCATACTCACGAAAGATATTAAAAAGGTGAAGCTTATGAGACAAACTCAATTCCATTTTTAATTTTCTTTTATAGACTAACTAGTGCTAAAACAAGAAACAAAAAGATTCGATTGCAAAATCTAAAGATATAGCTTCAAGCACTCACCTCCCCGGCAACGACGCCAGAAAAGAGCTTGACGTCTACTACACAACCTTCTTCTTGTAGATGTTGTTGGGCCTGCAAGTGCACAGGTTTGTAGGACAGTAGCAAATTTCTCTCAAGTGGATGACCTAAGGTTTATCAATCCGTAGGAGGCGTAGGATGAAGATGGTCTCTCTCAAACAACCCTGCAACCAAATAACAAAAAGTCTCTTGTGTCCCCAAACACCCAATACAATGGTAAAGTGTATAGGTGCACTAGTTCGGTGAAGAGATGGTGATACAAGTACTATATGGATGGTAGATAAAGGTTTTGTAATCTGAAATAATAAAAACAGCAAGGTAACTAATGATAAAAGTGAGCGTAAACGGTATTGCAATGATAGGAAACAAGGCCTAGGGTTCAAACTTTCACTAGCGCAAGTTCTCTCAACAATAATAACATAGATAGGTCATATAACAATCCCTCAACATGCAACAAAGAGTCACTCTAAATCCACTAATAGCGGAGAACAAACATAGAGATTATGGTAGGGTACAAAACCACCTCAAGGTTATTCTTTCGGATCAATCTATAAAAGAGTTCGTACTAGAATAACACCTTAAGATACAAATCAAGCAAAACCCTAATGTCACCTAGATACTCCATTGTCACCTCAAGTATCCGTGGGCATGATTATAGGATATGCATCACACAATCTCAGATTCATCCAACCAACATAAAAGTACTTCAAAGAGTGCCCCAAAGTTTCTACCAGAGAGTCAAGAACGTGTGCCAACCCCTATGCATAGGTTCCCAATGTCACGAAACCCGCAAGTTGATCACCAAAACATACATCAAGTGGCACATGATATCCCATTGTAACCACAGATAATCACGGCAAGACATACATCAAGTGTTCTCATAAAGACTCAATGCAATAAGATAACTTCAAAGGGGAAACTCAATTCTTCACAAGAGAGTAAAGGGGGAGAAAAATCATAAGATCCAACTACAATAGCAAAGCTCGGGATACATCAAGATCGTGCCATAGATGGAACACAAGAGAGAACACGAGAGAGAGATCAAACACATAGCTACTGGTACATACCCTCAGCCCCGAGGGTGAACTACTCCCTCCTCGTCATGGATAGCGCCGGGATGATGAAGATGGCCACCGGTGATGAGATCCCCCTCCGGAAGGGTGCCAGGAAGGGCTCCCGAAAGGTTTTTCATGGCTACAGAGGCTTGCGGCGGCGGAACTCCCGATCTATCTTCTGTTCTGGAAGTTTTACGGTACGTAGGTATATATGGGTGCAAGGGGTACGTCGATGGACCTCCGGGGTGCTGACGAGGTAGGGGGGCATGCCCAAGGGGGGCATCCCCCACCCTCGTGGGCAGCCCAGGACTCCCCTGACGTGCACTCCAAGCCCATCAGGTTGGTTTCCTTCCAAAATTAACTTCTCCAGTTGATTTTGTTCCGTTTTGACTCCGTCTGATATTCCTTTTCCTCGAAACACTGAAATAGGCATAAAACATCAAATCTGGGCTGGGCCTCTGGTTAATAGGTTAGTCCCAAAAATAATATAAAAGTGGATAATTGTCACGCCCAATATGCGATACTATCCTAAAGAGACTCGAAGGTCCCACCAAGGATAGAACCGCATATTGAAACGCTTTTGCAAGGTGGATATCATTACATCAACATTACATAATAGATGGGGATACATACAAAAGGCATACAATGCCACACGAATACAACATCATCTTACATAAGAACATTATCCGACTACGGATGAAACACAAACAGAAACTCAAACGAGATCCACCCTGCTTGCCCAGGCTGCCGACCTGGAACCTATCCCCTGATCGAAGAAGAAGCAGAAGAAGAACTCCAAAACAAGTAAACATCGCTCTCACGTCATGATCATCGCATAAACCTGTACCTCCAACTGTTGTTGTAGTAATCTATGAGCCACGAGGACTCAGCAATCCCATTACCATGGGTATCAAGACTAGCAAAGCTTAATGGTAAAGGAAGGGGTAAAGTGGTGAGGTTGCAGCAGCGGCTAAGCATGATATGGTGGCTAACATACGCAAATGAGAGCGAGAAGAGGAGCAAAGGAACGGTCATCAACTAGTAATGATCAAGAAGTGATCCTGAGCTCCTACTTACGTCAAACATAACACAGAAACCGTGTTCACTTCCCGGACTCCGCCGAGAGGAGACCATCATAGTTACACACGCGGTTGATGCGTTTTAATTCGGATCTGGTGTCAAGTTATCTACAACCGGACATTAACAAATTCCCATCTGCCACATAACCGCGGGCAAGGCTTTCGAAAGATAATACCCTGCAGGGGTGTCCCAACTTAGCCCATGATAAGCTCTCGCGATCAATGAAGGATATTCCTTCTCCCAGGAAGACCCGATCAGTCTCGGAATCCGGGTATACAAGACATATTGACAATGGTAAAACAAGACCAGCAAGACCACCCTTGTGCCGACAAATCCCGATAGGAGCTGCAAATATCTCGTTCTCAGGGCACATCGGATAAGCTAAGCGTACAGGTACCGACGTAATCCAAGTTGCCAAGGAATGGTCCCGCACGATGCTCTAGTTTGGACCAACACTCGGAGGAGCACTGG
>NC_057801.1:616489658-616492351 GCF_018294505.1 Triticum aestivum
AAGATGACCCTCAGGCTCCGGAAATCGAAGGGAAAAAAGGCTAGGTGAGGTAGATGGTAAAACCAAGGTTGGGCCTTGCTGGAGGAGTTTTATTCAAAGCGAACTGTCAAGGGGGTCCCATAAATCACCCAACCGCGTAAGGAACGCAATATCCGAGAACATAACACCGGTATGACAGAAACTAGGGTGGCAAGAGTGGAACAAAACACCAGGCATAAGGCCGAGTCTTCCACCCTTTACCAAGTATATAGATGCATTAATTAAATAAGAGATATTGTGATATCCCAACATAATCCTGTCCACCATGGAGCAATCTTCAACTTCACCTGCAACTAACAACGCTATAAGAGGGGCTGAGCAAAGCGGTAACATAGCCAAGCAACGGTTCGCTAGGAAGGGTGAAAAAGGTTAGAGGCTGACATGGCAAATTGGGAGGCTTGAAGAGCAAAAGATAGGTAGCGCAGCATAGTAATAGAATGAAGCAACTAGCATAGCAATGATAGTAATGAGATCCAGGGTGACAGTCATCTTGCCTGAAATCCCGCTAGGAAGAAGAACGAGTCCATGAAGAAGATGACCGGAAGAAGCCGAACCAAGCGTAGACGAACGAATCCTCACGATCGCAATGAAACGGGAACTATTGAGAAGAAGCACACCACATGGTAAACACACCACACATGAACAAGGCATGATGCACAACAAGCATGATGCATGACAAGGCTACATGGAGCTACTCATGGCAAAATATGATGCATACAAGAACCACACATCAAAGCACGTTTAAATGAGCCGGAAACAACATATAAGTTCAGTAAGTCCTCGTATGCAAGTTTCGAAGTTGGTCCAGATCTGAACAAACATTAAGTTGAAGTTGTTAAACAGCAATTTAATATGCACCAAGATAATCTACATGAGATTCTAGTCAAGTTACATACAAAGTTCATTTAATTCGGAGCTACGGCCTAGAAGTTATGAGCAAAACAAGTTAAGCATGGCATTGATGCAAAATGCATACAAACATCATACAAACACCTCAAAACAAGGATGCGACAACATAATATGAAACTTCATGCAAAAATCAAGCAAGTTTCATATAGAGCACACTCAAAACAGAGCAACGGTTCAACACATACACTCTATACAAGTTTAAAGGACAAGCTGTCTAAAACAGCAACTAGGCATCTAGAAAGCATCAAAACAATATGCTAAAGCACCTCAACATAAGAACAAAAGGCATGGGCATTAATTACAGGTAAAGCATGACAAAACATGAACAGTGAGCTATCTCCAGCAATCACTAGAACATGCTCAAAAGGACATGGCAAGATTGCAAATAATAACAGTTTTAGGCTTAGCAGAAATAACATCAGGTTGCAATGTTTAGAGCTATCAAACAACAAGTTACAGCAACTTAACATGGCAAACAAAGGCCTGGCATGAATCTACTAATTGCATATAACAAATGTCCCTTACTGACCATGAGCCAAAAGGGCACAGAAAATATGATGGCACCCATGTAAACATAGCAAGTGATATGACAGATTCATACATGGCAGGAACAACAATAAGTAGGCATGTTCGTGAGCTTGTACCACTAACCACAGAGAAATACATGGTATGACAAGGTAACCAACAGTAATAATACATGTTTCTGAAGCTAAAAATGGCAATATCAAGTTCATAGGGTGCACGGATCACTAGCAAAGCTCATGGCAAAACTGAACTTAATGTTAACAGGCTGACAGCAACATTATTTAGCAATTTGAGAGCAAGATTACAATAAGTTATAACAGGCTATAAATGCAACCAGGGGCATGGATAGATATAGCATGACATGTATAACAAATCATCCTTAGTGAACATCTCCAGATTATGCATAAAATGACTTTTAGCAGCAGGTTTACATAGCAACATGATATAGCAGATTCAGACTAGCAAAACAGCAACAGAAAGTACCCTACTTAACAAGCTCGATGCACTCAGTAAAAGACTCACAAAAATACAAGACAAGCACCCCTGTAAAGATGGCATGATGTAGTACAAAACACATGTAGATCTCATACTCATAGTATGCACACATCAAATGCAACAAAAATGACAAATCACCAAGTTCTGTTAACAGACAACAGTTAACATCATATAGCACTCTTGCAACGATGATTAGGGCATGAAGATGAACTCAAAAAGACATCGCACAATGGAATGAAATGAAGAGTATCTCACAACGAACAATTTGATATATTACACGCACGAAACGGAGCGGTATGCAAAAAGATATGACATGATGAACATGCTAACATAATGCAAGATTTTCGGGACTTGGAGCAAAATCAACCTCCGGAAAAGTCAACTCGGGACGGAGATATCCGGGACGTGGGGATGCCGTTTGCTTCGTCTCTTGGTGGATCTGATCCATCTTCGTCTCTGGCGAGGCGTGGTTCTCCGGCGAGGCGCGGTGGGTGCTCCGGCGAACCTTGGACGAGAGAGAGAGAGAGATCCGGGGACTGGGATACCGGATCCGGCGTCGGAGGCGAGGCGGCAAGCCATGGCAGGTGCGGTGGCGAGCTCCTGCGACAAGGAACACAACGGCGGAGAGGTCTTGGAGGGGCGGCGGAGCTCGGGCGTGGCAAGGCGCGGGGCCGGCGAGCTCGAGCGCACAGGGCGCCAGCGAGCGGCGACGCGAGCCGGGCGGC
>NC_057801.1:616492758-616509340 GCF_018294505.1 Triticum aestivum
CAGCGACAGGTGGCGCGAGGCCATTGGCTGCGGGCGGCGGCGGGGGTGACGTGGCACGCCCCCATTGGTTGGGCAACGTGGCCGGCTGGACATGTCCGGCGCGGATGGACATGTCCGGTGGCGCGAGGAGGACGAAGCTAGGGTTTGGACCCGGAATTTCGGGGTGGGGGGGAGAGGCATATTTATAGCTAGAGGGAGCTAGGATAGTCCAAATAAGGTGCGGTTTTCGCCCACACGATCGTGATCGAACGACCGAGAGCATGGAGGGGGTTTGGATGGGTTATTGGGAAAGTTTGGAGGGGTGTTGGGCTGCAACAAAAGAGGGCTTTTGCGGCTACCCAGTTAACCGTTGGAGTAACAAACGGTCTCCAAATGGCACGAAACTTTACAGGCGGTCTACCGGTGGTGTACCAAGTCCGCTTGGCAAACCTCGGTCCATTCCGGAAATGTTTAACACCCCCTCACAACAAGAGGCAAAAGGGGGACGCCGGAGGACATAGGAGTGCCGGATTGCAAAACGGACAACGGGGAAAATGCTCGGATGCAAGAAATGAACACGTATGACAATGCGATGCACATGATGACATGATATGAAATGCAGATGATGACATGGAAAAATGCAACACGCAAGCACATGACATGGCAAGGACAGCAAATAACTGGGTGACACCTGGCGCATCGCATCCGGGGCGTTAAAACTTACAACACTCCTCCTCTAACAAGAGATCTCGTCTCGAGATCTTAGGACCAAGACGGAAGGGAAAAGGGAAGAGGTGAAACAAGAACTCAAGAGAAAAAACAAAGAATCGAGAGCACTCGAGAAGAAGAGAGGAATGACGAGAATGATGAGAATCGAAAGCTCACAGAATCAAATAGACTATGAAACCACTCATGTTAGAATAAGATAAGAAACGAATAAGACTGAAAGGATTTAGGCAGCACTCCGGCTGAAACATGGAGGAATAGAACACGAGCTTCACCCAATGAGATGGCACTTGACGAGATGAACGATGCAATGCCTCCGGAAGAATTGAAACAATTGAATGAAAAGAACTTAGAAGGAAGGATTGAATGGAGTTGTTGAGAAAATCAACAACGAAAAGAATTAGCCTGTTGTGGTCTTATAGGTAACATCTCAAGATCATAAGGTGATAACCGGCCACAAATGGAAATGATTGGATAGCTGAGAAGAACGAAGAAATGCAAAAGTCCACTTCCGAAGAATACGGAGAATTAATTGCACTTCGGGACGCGAGAAGAAAAGATACTTGAATTCCTCCAACAAAATCTTGATGAACACTTGAAGAGTGGATTAAATCATGAAGAACCACCGTGAAGAACTCCGGTGACAAAAGGATGATGAGATAGAATGAAGGAAGAAAGAATAAGATGAGCCTTGCGGTGATTTAGATGTAGGTTCCGATGAAATGGCCCAGCAAATTTGAACTCCGGAAAAGAAAAGATGAAAAACACTTGGAACTAGAATTTATTCATCATGAACAAACTCCGAAGGAAGGGATTAATCACTTGGAGGAAATAAGAATAAGATTTATTGTATGCTTATCCTTCATCAAATTAAATTGATGACAAGAAATGGATTTTGCATACTACTTATTCTTCTTGAAAAGGATTGAGAAGTGGCATCTCGTGAACTTGAGAAGGTCTTCATGAACCACCGGTAGGATTGGAAAGAACGAATGGATTAAAATGATAATCAAAGAAAAAGAATCTTGAACGAACCACCGTTAGAATTCGAAAATGACTGCTGAAAGAGACTGAATCACCAGGAAGAATTAGAAGAACCAATATGCTAGAGGGGGTTTAGATGCAAAAGAATAAAGAGATCATGAGCTGATTAAAGAACACTTGAACGAAGCACCGGGATAATTTGATAACGATAGCTGAAATGTGAGGACGAAGAATTCTTCTGGAATGGTGGTCTCCGGTGAAAAGAAACAGAAAATCAACTCCTGACATACTCTGGATGGGTAAGAAAAGAATATCTGACAAATGGAATAATTTGAGAGGATAACATGTAGCTAGAACCACGAAACTTCGTGAGAACAGACAAGATTTAGAGGAAAAATCTTCTTCGGTCTTCAAATGACGACGAGAACCACCACCAAAATTACTGAGATACTCCGGGAGAATGAAAAACGAAGAGGTTGAGCAAACAATGAAAATGATTTGAAATCGATCTTGGAAAGGCATCTGGCTGATGGGATCCATTCTTACGTCACACCTGAAAAGAATTCAGAATAACTCCGGGGGAATTAGAAGAGTCAGGTAAGATCCTGGGAAAAGACCTGTGGGTTAGGGCCCACTAAAAGAAAACACCGTTGGAAAGGGTTGTTGAACAGATAGATGATGCACCGGAATGATTAAAATATTTGAATGAGGTGACAACTTCGAATTAATTGGAACACAGACGAATCTCCTGAGGTGTCTTGAACTCCAGAATGATTGAGTGGCGAGAGGCAAATGAGCCAGGAGAACACTTGATCCAAGGAAAAGAATGTGATCAACCCGAAAAACTTGAATTGAGTTCACCGAACAAGAAAAGAGATGAAGAATGTCGAACAAAACGAGAATTCACCGGTTGAAATAATTTATGAAAGACTGAACAGGTTCCACACGAATGAAATTGATGCTCAAAAGAGACTCAGGCTCCGAGAAAGAAGAGGGTGGGAGGGCGGGAAAACAAAGGTAACTTGGAAGGGGAACCGACGAATATCTTGAAGAGAAAACACCGGCTGAAATCATTGAAGAAAGAAAGCAAAGACTTCGCACGAGTAGGATGGATACTCGACTGTGGACTCCGGCTCCAAGGAGGAAAAGGGGTGGGCGGGTGGGAAAAGAAAACAACTGAGGATTGAACTTGACAATGATGAAGCGGCACGAGTCAACTTGACGAGAAATGCACCGGATAAAAAGAGCAGAGAACCAACAATCGAAAAACCAACTGCATGATCCTAAAGAAAAATTTGAATGGGAAGAGGAGTAATTCAAAACACCTACGTCAAGATTCCTCACCAGAGCGACGAAGGGCTGAGGAGTAAAAATAAATCCTACTCTCCGATATAACTACACTCCAAAAACAGTTTTCTTCTAGATTCAACAACGGCCAAACTACATGATCAATCAAGGGGGGCTCCTATGGTCGGTCGAGGCTCGGATACCAACTTGTCATGCCCAATATGCGATACTATCCTAAAGAGACTCGAAAGTCCCACCAAGGATAGAACTGCATATTGAAACACTTTTGCAAGGTGGATATCATTACATCAACATTACATAATAGATGGGGATACATACAAAAGGCATAAAATGCCACATGAATACAACATCATCTTACATAAGAACATCATCCGACTATGGATGAAACACAAACAGAAACTCAAACGACATCCACCCTACTAGCCCAGGCTGCCGACCTGGAACCTATCCCCTGATCAAAGAAGAAGCAGAAGAAGAACTCCAAAACAAGTAAACATCGCTCTCGCGTCATGATCATCGCATAAACCTGTACCTGCAACTGTTGTTGTAGTAATCTGTGAGCCACGAGGACTCAGCAATCCCATTATCATGGGTATCAAGACTAGCAAAGCTTAATGGGAAAGGAAGGGGTAAAGTGGTGAGGTTGCAGCAGCGGCTAAGCATGATATGGTGGCTAACATACGCAAATGAGAGCGAGAAGAGGAGCAAAGGAACGGTCGTCAACTAGTAATGATCAAGAAGTGATCCTGAGCTCCTACTTACGTCAAACATAACACAGAAACCGTGTTCACTTCCCGGACTCCACCGAGAAGAGACCATCACGGCTACACACGCGGTTGATGCGTTTTAATTCGGATCTGGTGTCAAGTTATCTACAACCGGACATTAACAAATTCCCATCTGCCACATAACCGTGGGCACGGCTTTCGAAAGATAATACCCTGCAGGGGTGTTGAGGGAGTCCCGGACTAGGGGGTGTCCGGATAGCCGAACTATCATGGTCGGCCAGACTCCAAGATTATGAAGATACAAGATTGAAGACTTCGTCTCGTGTCCGGATGGGACTTTCCTTGGCATGGAAGGCAAGCTTGGCGATACGGATATGTAGATCTCCTACCATTGTAACCGACTTTGTGTAACCCTAGCCCTCTCCGGTGTCTATATAAACCGGATGGCTTTAGTCCATAGGACGAACAACAATCATACCATAGGCTAGCTTCTAGGGTTTAGCCTCCTTGATCTCGTGGTAGATCTACTCTTGTAACACACATCATCAATATTAATCAAGCAGGACGTAGGGTATTACCTCCATCAAGAGGGCCCGAACCTGGGTAAAACATCGTGTCCCTTGTCTCCTATTACCATCCACCTAGACGCACAGTTCGGGACCCCCTACCCGAGATCCGCCGGTTTTGACACCGACATTGGTGCTTTCATTTAGAGTTCCTCTGTGCCGTCACCATCAGGGAGGATGCCTTTTCCCGTCTTTAAAGACGGCACCGTCATCAAGGGAGCTTTGGCCGCCGGCCAGACTATCCGGATTCCCGATCCCTCGATGCCGGATTCCCGCGGAGGGACGGATGCTAATCAAATACTGAACCTAAAGTCAGGCATCGGACCAGATTTGTTGGAAAGCGTCTAGCAAACCAAGCTTCCAAATCCGGATGCTTCTTGGCCTTTGAGCCTCAGATCGGGCGGGGTTCCGAACTTAATTCCACCCGCCCACACAAACATAAGCGATCTATCTCAAATACGGAAAGAGCCCGATGAAACAGTACATCATTACTGGGCCAGATTCCTCCTGGTTATGAACATGATAAAGGACTGCCGTGAAGAAAGCGCGATTTCAATCTTCTGCAACAATTGCACGGACAAGGGAATCATAAACGCCATCAGTCGTCGCGAAGTTATACGCTTCGCCGACCTAGCGACCATTGTACAAAATTACTGCGCGATGGAGAGTGCCTGGAAAACCGAAACTAGGTTTTGGGACAATCTGGCCCTGAATACAACCCCAGTCCGAAATAAAAGGGTGCGTCATACTCAAGCACCTGGGTTAAAAACCAAAAAGCAAAAAAACCCTAAAGGGTACGGAACCGTACTAGAAGGATAGCTCAATGGACCCTGCAAAATCCATAGTACGGAGGGCGCCACTCCAACACACAGCCTTCGAGCATGTTGGATATTACGGCAGGTGGCCAAAAGTGGCGAAGGCTTTTTAGCCCCGGGCAACCAGCCCAGCAGCACCAGTACGGTATTAACAGTCTTCGAGACTTTCGCATCAAATAACATGCGGAAACGAACAATCCGCAGCCTCGCCGAAGTCTACCAAGTAGCAACAACAAATCCATGGAGTGACACGGCTATCACCTTCAATGCCAGCGACGAACCTAAATTCCGAATAGCTAGAGCACCAGCCGCATTGGTCCTCAGTCCGACAGTGGACGGCTTTCGTCTTACCAAGGTACTCATGGATGGCGGCAGCGGATTAAACCTCATCTACGAAGAAACCCTTCAAAAAATGGAAATTGATTGGAGCCGCATCGAGCGGAGAAGCACAACCTTCAGGGGAATAATCCCTAGTCGAGAAGTACGTTGCACAGGAAAAATCACACTAGATGTAGTGTTCGGCTCACCGGACAATTACAGGTCCGAAGAGGTCACGTTACAAGTGGCCCCATTCGGCAGCGGATATCACGCCTTGTTAGGGCGAGAGGCATTCACAATCTTCCAAGCTATACTCCATTACGGGTACATGAAGCTCAAAATGCCCGGACCCAATGGAATAATCACTCTCGCCAGTGATCCAGATACAGCACTCCGCGCTGAAAATAAGACAGCCGCACTGGCCCTAGAGGCATTATCCGAAGCCCTAGCGGCAGATGAACTAACTGCGCTGCGCTCCACGGTGGATATGGACGATGTGATACTCGATAAGAGGTCCAAGTCCACCTCTTTTAAACCAGCAGACGAAATAGTCAAATTTCAGGTCCATCCAACGGACCCCACAAAGACGACATCCATTGGGGCACAATTAAATCCTGATGTAGAAGCCGCACTATGAGAATTCTTTCGGGAAAATTGGGACATTTTTGCCTGGCACCCTTCAGACATGCCAGGAATCCGACGCAGGCTGGCAGAGCACAGCCTAAATATCCTAAAAGGATTCAAGCTAGTCAAACAAGCTCTTCGGCGATTTTCCGAACCCAAAAGATAGGCAATGGGAGAGGAGCTAGCCAAACTCTTAGAAGCCGGATTCATCAGAGATATAAAACATCCGGACTGGCTAGCCAACCTAGTAATGGTACCAAAAAAGGACAAATCCTGGCGCCTTTGCGTCGATTTCAAAGACCTTAACAATGCCTGTACAAAGGACCCTTTCCCTCTCCCTCGCATCGACCAAATCATCGATGCTACCGCAGGGCACGATTCATTGTGCTTCCTCGACGCATACTCTGGATACCATCAAATCAAGATGGCAGAAAAAGACCAGGCCGCAACGGAATTCATTACTCCATATGGGCCATTCTGCTTCAACACAATGCCCTTCGGACTCAAAAACGCCGGTGCAACATATCAGCGCATGATTCAGACATGTCTGGCTACCCAGATAGGCAAAACAGTAGAGGCATACGTAGACGATGTGGTCGTTAAGACCAAACACGTCGAAACTCTAGTAGACGACTTGAGGGTGACATTTGACAACCTCCGAGCATATGACATTAAGCTCAACCCAGAAAAATGTGTGTTCGGAGTACCAGCCGAAAAGCTTTTGGGCTTCATTGTATCCGTAGAGGAATTGAAGCAAACCCAGCCAAGATCCGAGCTCTGTCACAATTGGATATCCCAAAAGACCTCAAGCAAATACAAAAACTAACTGGGTGCATAGCGGCTCTAAGCCACTTCATCTCCCATTTGGGAGAAAAGGCTCTGCCCCTCTGTCGCCTCCTTCGGTGAACCGAACACTTCGAATGGACGGATGCTGCCATGGCCGGACTCGAAGAAATCAAGGCTATACTGGCAACAAATCCGGTCCTAGCCGCGCCCAACCTGGGCGAACCTATGTTATTATATATCGCAGCAACACATCAAGTTGTCAGCGCGGTACTCGTCGTCGAACGAGAAACAGAAGGGCACAGATTCCCTCTTCAAAAACCAGTGTACTACGTATCCACTATCTTAACTCCATGCAAGTCCTGGTACCCACATTATCAAAAGATAGCGTATGCGGTGTTCATGGCATCCCGGAAGCTGCGACACTACTTTCAAGAGTGTTCCATAACAGTGGCCTCCGAAGTACCTCTCAACGATATTATAAACAATCGCGATGCAACGGGCAGGATTGCAAAATGGGCCATTGAGCTCTTACCATTTGACATAACCTACAAACCACGGCGAGCTATAAAATCGCAAGTTCTGGCTGACTTCATCGCCGAATGGACCGAAGCCGAACTCCCTAAAGAGTACGGGGTGTACTCCAATTGGATCATGCATTTCGACGGATCCAAAATGTTGGCTGGCTTGGGGGCTGGCGTCGTCTTGATGTCCCCAACTGGAGACACAGTCCAATACGTACTTCAAATAATGTACATGGACTCCAACAACGCAGCCGAATACGAGGCCCTTCTACACGGCCTCCGGATGGCAATCTCCATGGGCATTCAACGCCTAGAGGTGCGCAGGGATTCAAACCTCGCAATATCCCAAGTAAATGGAGACTTTGATGCCAAAGATCCGAAAATGGCAGCTTACCGCAATGCCGTCCTAAAAATGTCAGCTCGGTTCGAAGGACTCGAATTCCACCATGTAGCCTGGGATAATAACCAGGCAGCAGACGTGTTGGCACGCATCGAGGCAAAACGAGACGCCATCCCTCCAAACATCTTCCTGGAACGGCTCTTTAAGCCATCCGTATTATGGGAAGAGGAGTCTGGAAATAACAATCCGGAGCCAGCTGCATCACCTAACTCAGACAATTCTGACACAATCGGCGGCTCAGCCAATGAAATAACACCTTCAGCCCACGAAATAATGGCAGTAATTGCCCTGTGGACGGAACCATTCCTAGCCTACTTAATTAGGCAGGAACTTCCCGAAGACCAAAATGAGGCCCGCTGCATAGTTCGGCGATCTAAAGCCTACAAGGTCCATGAGGGAGAACTTTATAAGAAAAGCATAACCGGAGTCCTTCAAATGTGTATCTCCGAAGAGGAAGGGCGAAATCTCCTGGCTGAAATTCATGCCGGACTCGGCGGGCACCACGCCGCAGTCTGGGCCCTTGTAGGCAAGGCCTTCCGTACAGGATTTTATTGGCCAACAGCCCGGGCAGATGCTCAGGACTTAGTCCAACGATGCGTCGGTTGCCAGCTCTTTGCTAATCAGAGCCACATGCCACCCACCGCCCTCAAAACTATAACCATCACCTGGCCGTTCGCGGTCTGGGGGCTTGACATGGTTGGACCCCTTAAAGGGGGAACCCACAAGCACAAATACTTATTGGTCATGGTGGAGAAATTCACCAAATGGATTGAAGCCAAGCCGGTTAAAACGGCAGAATCCGGACCTGTGATAGACTTCATGTCTGGGGTAGTACACCGTTTTGGCGTCCCCCACAGCATCATCACTGATAACGGCACGAATTTCACGGCCGACGAGGTTGAACTCTGGTGCAAAAACATGGGCATCAAGCTCGACTACGCTTCAGTCTATCACCCCCAAACTAACGGTCAAGTCAAGCGAGCAAATGGTTTAATCATGAGCGGCATCAAACCCAGACTAGTGCGGTCCCTCAAGGAATCTAACACGCACTGGGTAGAGGAGCTCGACTCCGTACTCTGGGGGCTGCGGACCACGCCAAACTGAACTACCAGATTCACACCATTTTTTATGGTGTACGGCGCAGAGGCAGTTCTGCCCTGCGATATAATTCATGACTCACCTCGCGTGCGCATGTACGAAGAAAGAGGAGCCGAGCTGGATCGGCAGGACAGTTTGGACGCCTTAGAGGAGGAGCGGGATGTGGCAAAAGCTCGTTCCGCATTTTATCAACAGCAGGCTCGAAGATATCAAAGCAGAGAAGTACGGGCCAAAACTTACAATGTTGGCGAACTTGTTCTACGCCTGTCGGACAAGAAAAAGGACAAACTTAAGCCCAAGTGGGAAGGTCCCTTCATCATCGACCAAGTCCTGACCGGCGGAGCATACCGTCTACGTAACACATCTAACAACCGACTTGAGCCGAACCCATGGAACGCAGCCCGTCTCCGAAGATTCTACGCCTAACGCCGGACTCAGAGTTCGTCTCACTCCTCCATCCACCTTTTTACATTTTCACTATCTCTTGTTCCCCTCCTTCTTCCCACTTTTTTTCAATACCTTTGATAGGCTGATTTGCGCATTGTTCGCACACACTTGATGTGCTCCTAGCACTCATTATACCTGGGGGCTTCTTTAACAGAAGCTTATTTATACGGGCTTCATGCCCAACACATGTGTCATACTTCCGCATGTACCTTTTATTCACCATTATATGCATCAATATGACTTAAGTTTTGGCCAAGATGGGTTGCCTGGCTCCTGTGCTTACCCCTAGGTTCCTGATTGTTCGGCTAGGAGGTAAAGGGAGCACCTCTGTGATTGTTACTGCCGGGTCAGCCGGATATGTACCTCAGACTGGGTGAAGCCGAAAGCTAGCGTTCTTAAGAGAATATTCGGTCGGTGACTTGAAGGATGATTTATTACTTACTTATTTATTTGCTCCCAGATGCTTTTTCTGCTATTTTCGCAGTCCGGACATGCACTTTAGGGCATGCCTCCTAGGGAAAGGAACCCTTAATGGAACTATTCTCCCTGGAAGATGTTTCTTACTAACCATGTAATATAACATAGCTAGTTGGGCACTTGTCTGATAAAGCAATTATGACCCCGATGCCTTGTCTCCACGCATGCCCCGGTTCTTCTATAACCGTAAGGGTATTCGGACACACTCCGGACTGTTGGGTCCCGAGGTTGAAGCGAAAAGGTCCGCAAAGACAAACGATCTACAATCTGGCTAGAAGGCATTTTACATGTCATTTTAAACTACATCGTCAAACTGACTGATTGTACTCCTCTTCAATCCCATCTAACAGGCTGTCTAATTTACAGTCCCGTTGGGAATATTTCACGGCCAGCTCTACTTGGCCGTACATCAAGCTCACAGGGATCTCCTTCCCATCAGGCCCCGCAGGTCCGACCTCGGCCATGTGGTTTGGGTCAGCCTTTGGGTACCGCGTCTTCACCATGGCCCAGGCCTCCCTGGCGCCTTGACGGCAGGCCGATATCTTCCACAGACGGAGGCGTCGCCGTACTCCCTGAAGCTTCTCAGCAAGCCCTCCAAGGCCCTCGGGTAGGGAGACGGAAGGCCATAAGGCCTGAACGACGCCACTCATCGCCTGCCGAACACGTTCGAGCAGTTGCACCAGCTCGGGAAGTTGGTCACCCGTTGAACCGGGCATTTCCTCCGCAGGGCGACCTGTGAGCACACCTAAAGACACATTTCTGTCAATTGACTTCCTCGCCGAATTCTTCTTTTCAAAGGAATTTTCTCAAGCACTTACTATAAATGCCGCGACGAAGCCGCTGATTCTCCTTCACGGAGCCAGACAGCTGGGTCCGAACACCTTTCATCTCTTCTCCTAGCTGGGTGTGGGCATCTTGGAGCTTGTTTCTCTCCTGCTGCACCTTCATAAGCACCCTCTCGCCGGCCTTTAGCTGACGCAGTAGCTGTTGCTTGTACGGATCTAGTCTGTCGCCCTCTACAATATTATTGTTAGATTTACGCACACGCCGCACTTTGTTAACTACTTATCTTTTCGAAGTACGTATTACCAGCGGGGGTATCTGTGGCTCCCCCTGTGGTGGCTAGTGCGGCCTCAAGTTGGGCCTTGCACTCTTGGAGCTCCTGGGACAGGTGGGTATTCTTCTCCGTAAGATCCTGCATAATAAATGGTCCTTAAATCAGTTATTTTAACTCTTTTAAGTCTCGGGGGCTACTAGCATATATAACTATTAAAATTACTTACCCGTATGTCCTTCACATACTGCTCCGTGGCTCTGGTTAAACCATCTTGAGCAGCATGGAGGTGCGCATTTCCCGCATCAAAGGCATTCAACGCCTCCGGGGAGAAACACACGTCACGAAGAACTGTCCGGCGACGCCTGTGATTCATGGCGCTCTCCACCTCAGACCGGGTGGCGGACAGCCTGTCGGCATCCTCCATCGGAGGAGCATCCGACTCTTCCCTTGTGTTTGCCTGCACTTCCGGACCACGCGATGGAGCATGGCTGGCGGAGGCTTGATTGGCAACCTCTCCGGACACTGTCCGGCGAGCGCTCTTTCTCCTGGAAAAAGTTATGAGCATTAATATACCTCCTAGGGATCCTTCCCTTAAAAACAACGGTGCACCATACCGTTGCAGCGATGTTTCGATTCGCGTCGCACTCCTCTTCCGCCTGCTGGGCCGAACTGACCCTTGCTGGTCAGCCGCCGCAGGTTTGGCTTCCCGCCTTAAAGGCACCTCCTGCGATGCACCATCAGTATAGGATGGTCAGAGTTGATCACGGATCAAATGATGGTGTCAAGACCTTGGTCGTAGTCACCTGGGAGGCTGGAAACAAACCGGGGTAGTCAGCAGTAATGGCGACTAGGGCATTGTCCATGCTAAGTTGGTGGAACACCCCGTCAATCAGCTCCACGTTTATGTCCGGATCCTCTGCGGAGGTCGGATCAAGGGATCGTTCCGGATCCTCGGGCTGTGGAGTTAGGCTTCGTATGCCCTCCACGTCCCGGCGCAGCTCCTGCGTCGAAATCACAAAGTAAGATACTTGACTTTGGAAGTATGGATCGGGTAGATAAACGTCCGCTTACCCAGCTCCGAGGGTTATTCATGGAGAATCCGTTCAATGGATTCGTGCGGAGAAAGTCCTCCTCCTCCGCCTTGTACAAGCCGGATAGGATCTTTGCCAGATCGGCTGCCGAGCCCCGCCCTCTGCGGCCATGACGGGTGGCGTCGTCTTTCCCGTTGAAATCCCACATAGGGTGGCCCCTATATTGGAGTGGCTCCACCCCTCGCATAATGCACGTGGCCATGATTCCAATCATGGTCAATCCGGAGTGGGCCAGTAACCTAATCTGGCCCATCAGATAATGGACGCTCCCATCATCCTCCCATTGAGGGCTCCGCGGGCGCCAACTCAGGCGTTTCTTCAAGGGAACATTGCTGAACTCCGGGAGGCCGATCCGAACTGGATCCGGTAGAGGGGCGTCCTCCATGTAGAACCATTCCGAAGGCCAGTCTTTGGACGCCTTCTTCGGGGTGCCGGATAGATATCCGGTCCCGGCGATGCGCCATATTTCGGCTCCGCCCACTTGATATATCGACCCCACATAAGAACGGGGTACGAGGCAAAACAATCTCTTCCACACCGCAAAATGGGGCTCGATGCCCAGGAATAGCTCGCAAAGAGCTACAAAGCCTGTGATGTGCAAAATGGAGGCAGGTGTGAGGTCGTGAAGCTGGAGTCCATAGAACACCAGGAGCCCCCGGAGAAACGGATGTATGGGAAATCCGAGTCCCCTTATTAGATAAGGGACGAAGCATACCCGCTCTCCTTTGGAAGGGTTGGGGACGCTCTCCACCTTCTTTCCACCCTTGAAGGTGGCCAGTCCGGCTCGAGCCGGAACCATGAAAGCTGGGGGAAGATATCCCTCGGTTTGGAGCACCACTAGCTCGCTGTGCGGAACTGAGCATCTCCCCCAATCTCCTGGCTTAGGGCTGGGAGCGCGAGAGGAGGAGCCGCGTCGACTATCCATGATGGAATGGATTTTTGTCAGAGGCTCTTCGATGAGAACTTGCGGATGGAGGATGGTGTGAGCTAGATCTAGATCCTCGCCTCTCTTATAGGCGGCTCGTTCGCACGACTAGGGGGTAAAATGTAAAAATACCGTAGCTTTTCGCATTCATACGACACGTGGAAGAAGTCCATTATTGGGCGTAGAAGCCAAGGAGCGCAACATTTATAAGGAAGCCGGACACTATTCGACAGGAACATGAAGTTTTAAGGAGAACCCGCCTTGCAACGCCGAAGACAATATACGCGCCGGACTCGTCGTCGCTGAAGCCGGGTTCGGGGGCTACTGAGGGAGTCCCGGACTAGGGGGTGTCCAGATAGCCGAACTATCATGGTCGGCTGGACTCCAAGATTATGAAGATACAAGATTGAAGACTTCGTCCCGTGTCCGGATGGGACTTTCCTTGGCGTGGAAGGCAAGCTTGGTGATACGGATATGTAGATCTCCTACCATTGTAACCGACTTTGTGTAACCCTAGCCCTCTCCGGTGTCTATATAAACCGGATGGCTTTAGTCCATAGGACGAACAACAATCATACCATAGGCTAGCTTCTAGGGTTTAGCCTCCTTGATCTCGTGGTAGATCTACTCTTGTAACACACATCATCAATATTAATCAAGCAGGACGTATGGTATTACCTCCATCAAGAGGGCCCGAACCTGGGTAAAACATCGTGTCCCTTGTCTCATGTTACCATCCGCCTAGACGCACAGTTAGGGACCCCCTACCCGAGATCCGCCGGTTTTGACACCGACAGGTGTCCCAACTTAGCCCATGATAAGCTCTCACGATCAATGAAGGATTTTCCTTCTCCCAGGAAGACCCGATCAGTCTTGGAATCCCGGTTTACAAGACATATCGACAATGGTAAAACAAGACCAGCAAGACCACCCGCTGTGCCGACAAATCCCGATAGGAGCTGCACATATCTCGTTCTGAGGGCACACCGGATAAGCTAAGCGTACATGTACCGACGTAATCCAAGTTGCCAAGGAATGGTCCCGCACGGTGCTCTAGTTTGGACCAACACTCGGAGGAGCACTGGCCCCGGGGGGGGTGTAAAATAAAGATGACCCTCGGGCTCCGGAAACCCAAGGAAAAAAGGCTAGGTGAGGCAAATGGTAAAACCAAGGTTGGGCCTTGCTGGAGGAGATTTATTCAAAGCGAACTGTCAAGGGGGTCCCATAAATCACCCAACCGCGTAAGGAACGCAATATCCAAGAACATAACACCGGTATGACAGAAACTAGGGTGGCAAGAGTGGAACAAAACACCAGGCATAAGGCCGAGTCTTCCACCCTTTACCAAGTATATAGATGCATTAATTAAATAAGAGATATTGTGATATCCCAACATAATCCTGTCCACCATGGAGCAATCTTCAACTTCACCTGCAACTAACAATGCTATAAGAGGGGCTGAGCAAAGCGGTAACATAGCCAAGCAATGGTTCGCTAGGAAGGGTGAAAAAGGTTAGAGGCTGACATGGCAAATTGGGAGGCTTGAAGAGCAAAAGATAGGTAGCGCAGCATAGCGATAGAATGAAGCAACTAGCATAGCAATGATAGTAATGAGATCCAGGGTGACGGTCATCTTGCCTGAAATCCCGCTAGGAAGAAGAAAGAGTCCATGAAGAAGACGAACGGAAGAAGCCGAACCAAGCATAGACGAACGAATCCTCACGATCGCAATGAAACGGGAACTATTGAGAAGAAGCACACCACATGGTAAACACACCACACATGAACAAGGCATGATGCACAACAAGCATGATGCATGACAAGGCTACATGGAGCTACTCATGGCAAAAGATGATGCATACAAGAACCACACATCAAAGCACGTTTAAATGAGGCCGGAAACAACATATAACAATTTCGGTAAGTCCTCATATGCAAGTTTCGAAGTTGGTCCAGATCTGAACAAACATTAAGTTGAAGTTGTTAAACAGCAAGTTAATATGCACCAAGATGATCTACACGAGATTCTAGTCAAGTTACATATAAAGTTCATTTAATTCGGAGCTACGGCCTAGAAGATATGAGCAAAACAAGTTAAGCATGGCATTGATGCAAAATGCATACAAACATCACACAAACACCTCAAAACAAGGATGCAACAAGATAATATGAAACTTCATGCAAAATCAAGCAAGTTTCATATAGAGGACACTCAAAACGGAGCAACGGTTCAACACATACACTCTATACAAGTTTAAAGGACAAGCTGTCTAAAACAGCAACTAGGCATCTAGAAAGCATCAAAACAATATGCTACAGCACCTCAACATAAGAACAAAAGGCATGGGCATTAATTACAGGTAAAGCATGACAAAACATGAACACTGAGCTATCTCCAGAAATCACTAGAACATGCTCAAAAGGACATGGCAAGATTGCAAATAATAACAGTTTCAGGCTTAGCAGAAATAACATCAGGTTACAATGTTTAGATCTATCAAACAACATGTTACAGGAACTTAACATGGCAAACAAAGGCCTGGCATGAATCTACTAATTGCATATAACAAATGTCCCTTACTGACCATGAGCCAAAAGGGCACAGAAAATATGATGGCACCCATGTAAACATAGCAAGTGATATGACAGATACATACATGGTAGGAACAACAATAAGTAGGCATGTTTGTGAGCTAGTACTACTCACCACAGAGTAATACATGGTATGGCAAGGCAACCAACAATAAGAATACATGTTTCTGAAGCTGAACATGGCAATATCAAGTTCATAGGGTGCATGGATCACTAGCAAAGCTCATGGCAAAACTGAACTTAATGTTAACAGGCTGATAGCAACATTATTTAGCAATTTGAGAGCAAGATTACAACAAGTTACAGCAGGCTATAAATGCAACCAGGTGCATGGATGGATATAGCATGACATGTATAACAAATCATCCTTAGTGAAAACCTACAGATTATGCATAGAATGACTTGTAGCAGCAGGTTTACATAGAAACATGATATAGCAGATTCAGACTAGCAAAACAACAACAGAAAGTACCCTACTTAACAAGCTCGATTCAATCAGTAAAAAACTCACAAGAATACAAGACAAGCACTCCTGTCAAGATTGCGTTATGTAGTACAAAACACATGTAGAGCTCATACTCATAGGATGAACACATCAAATGCAACAAAAATGACAAATCACCAAGTTCTGTTAACATACAATAGTTAACATCATATAGCACTCTTGCAATGATGATTTGGGCATCAAGATGAACTCAAACAAACATCGCACAATGGAACGAAATGAAGAGCATCTCACAACGAACAATTTGATATATTACACGCACGAAACAGAGTAGTATGCAAAAAGATATGACAGGATGAACATGCTAACATAATGCAAGATTTTCGGGACTTGGAGCAAAATCAACCTCCGGAAAAGTCAACTCGGGACGGAGATATCCAGGACGCGGGGATGCCGTTTCCTTCGTCTCTTGGTGGATCTGATCCATCTTCGTCTCCGGCGAGGCGCGGTGGGTGCTCCGGCGAACCTTGGACGAGAGAGAGAGAGATCCGGGGACTGGGATCCCGGATCCGGCATCGGAGGCGAGGCGGGAGGCCATGGCAGGTGCGGCGGCGAGCTCCTGCAACGAGGAACACGGCGGTGGCGAGGTCTTGGAGGGGCGGCGGAGCTCAGGCGTGGCAAGGCGCGGGGCCGGC
>NC_057801.1:616509879-616543823 GCF_018294505.1 Triticum aestivum
GCGGTGGTGGGAGGCGGCGGCGACAGGTGGCGTGAGGCCGTTGGCTGCGGGCGGCGGCGGGGGTGACGTGGCACGCCCCCATTGGTCGGGCAACGTGGTCGGCTGGACATGTTCGGCGCAGATGGACATGTCCGGTGGCGCGAGGAGGACGAAGCTAGGGTTTGCACCCAGAATTTCGGGGAGGGGGAGGCATATTTATAGCTAGAGGGAGCTAGGAGAGTCCAAATGAGGTGCGGTTTTCGCCCACACGATCGTGATCGAACGACCGAGAGCATGGAGGGGGTTTGGATGGGTTATTGGGCCACTTTGGAGGGGTGTTGGGCTGCAACAAAAGAGGGCTTTTGCTGCTACCCGGTTAACCGTTGGAGTAACAAACGGTCTCCAAATGGAACGAAACTTGACAGGCGGTCTACCGGTGGTGTACCAAGGCCGCTTGGCAAACCTTGGTCCATTCCGAGAATGTTTAACACACCCTCACAACAAGAGGCAAAAGGGGGACACAGGAGGACATAGGAGTGCCGATTGCAAAACGGACAACGGGGAAAATGCTCGGATGCAAGAAACGAACATGTATGCCAATGCGATGCACATGATGACATGATATGAAATGCAGATGATGACATGGAAAAATGCAACACACAAGCACATGACATGGCAAGGACGACAAATAACTGGGTGACACCTGGCGCATCGGATCGGGGGCGTTACAATATTAAAGCCCAATATTGCCTAAAACAGTAGATAAAGTAGCATGGAGCAATAAAAAATTATAGATACGTTGGAGACGTATCATTCTACCTTTAGCTCCTCATTGGGTTAGACACTCTTACTTATCGAAAGAGGCTACAACTATCCCGTGTACTTGTGGGTCATCAAGACCTTTTTCTGGCGCCGTTGCCGAGGAGTCATAGCGTGGGGTGAATATTCTTGTGTGTGCTTGTTTGCTTTATCACTAAGTAATTTTTATTTGTTGTTCTTATTTGTTCTTTATCATTAGTTATGGATATGGAACACAAAATACCAAAAAAATAGGTGTACTTGCTACTCATGGAGATGGGGTAACTCCTAAAACCGTCGATTCTCATTATGTGAAAGATATTATGCACTACTTTGATAATCCTAAGAAAACCCCATTCAACTTTATAATGGGAGACACGTTGGATCAACGTGAATACTTTAGGGATTATTGCTTTACAAAAAAAGGGAAACTATAATGGAATCAAATTAATATGTTGCGTTGGTATGCTCGGAATCTATGCTTGAGATATGATATTACTTGTTGCTCTAGCATGAAGGCTCCACACCTTCCCTTTTCATGCAAATTTAATGATAATGAAATTTTAGCTTCTTATGCTAATGGTATATATGATTACTATGATGTTGAACAAATAGAAGAATTTGTTGCCTTTAAGGCTGCTTATGAAATTGAATCTTTGTTTGAAAAGTATGAATCTTTTGATGGTGATGGTGTTTATAGGCCTGAAAATCATGCTATACATAGATATTTCTATGAAAATTATGAATACAATTACAATATTAATGCATTTATTGAGAAAGTCTCCGCTGTCCAAGAAGAGATTAATATTTTGCAGGAAGCTATGGAAGAAGAAATTGATGAAACTGTGAGCTCATTAGATGAAAAAGATGACGAGGAGCGCGAAGAATAAAAGGAGGAAGAGCGGATTGATCACCCGTGCCCACCTTCTAATGAGAGTAATTCTTCAACTCATACATTGTTTAATTCCCCTTCGTGCTTACCGAAGGATGATTGCTATGATCCCGTTGATTCTATTGAAATATCCCTTTTTGGTGATGCTTTCTATGCTTGTGACCAAGATGCCAATATGAATTATTCTTATGGAGATGAACTTGCTATAGTTCCTTATGTTAAACATGAAATTGTTGCTATTGCACCCACGCATGATAGTCCTATTATCTTTTTGAATTCTCCAAACTACACTTTATCGGAGAAGTTTGTGCTTATTAAGGATTATGTTGATGGGTTGCCTTTTACCATTGCACATGATGATTTTGATAGATATAATATGCATGTGCTTGCTGCTCCTACTTGCAATTATTATGAGAGAGGAACTACATCTTCGCCTCTTTTGTTTCCAACATGATGGAATTGCAAGAAACTGTTTATATTATGCATTGGCCTTTACTATGTGTGCATGAATTGTTCTTTTATGACATGCCGATGCATAGGAAGAGTGATAGACTTCGTCATTACATGATATATGTTACTTTGTGCTCACTACTAAATTACAAATCATTGTTAATTAAAATTGGCTTTGATATACCTTGGGATCCGGGTGGATCCACTACTTGAGCACTTTATACCTAGCTTAATGGCTTTAAAGAAAGCGCTGCCAGGGAGACAACCCAGAAGTTTTAGAGAGTCATTTATTTCTGTTGAGTGCTTTTATATAGTTTAAAAACAAAAAAAAATAAAGAGGGGAACCTAAAAACTTTTCAAAAAGGAAAGTGAAAGTGAGAAGGACAAGCATTGTTGAAGTGGGAGAGCTCCTTGAACTTTGTTCATGCTCACGGAAACTTAGTGAATCTTGATTATAGAAACTTTTCATCAAAAATAATTATCCCCTTGTATAATTACATTGTATTATAAAAATAACGTGCTAAGGTTTGCCTTTAGGATGTTTACAATGCTTGTTGGTTTGTACGGTGAGGGACAGAAAATTTGGCTGTAGTGCGCGATTTTACATTTTTAACTGGAACGTCAAATGGTTCTGATTCCTTATGCACTGTCTTGCTGTACGACTTGTTTATTTTTCCTAATTTCGGTAGAAATTTTGGGGTACCAGAAGTATGGTTGATGTTCAGATTGCTACAGACTGTTATGTTTTTGACAGATTCTGTTTTTGATGCATAGTTTGCTTGTTTTGATGAATCTATCAATTTATATCAGTGGATTAAGCCATGAAAAAGTTATGTTACAGTAGACACAATGCAAAAACAAAATATGAATAGGTTTGCAACAGTACTTAGAGTGGTGATTTGCTTTATTATACTAATGGATCTTATAGAGTTTTCTGTTGAAGTTTTGTGTGGATGAAGTCTCTAAACGAGGAGGTCTCGATATGAGGGAAAGGAAGAGAGGCAAGAGCTCAAGCTTGGGGATGCCCGAGGCACCCCAAGTAAATATTCAAGGAGACTCAAGCATCTAAGCTTGGGGATGCCCCGGAAGTCATCCCCTCTTTCTTCAACAAGTATTAGTATGTTTTCGTATTCGTATCGTTCATGCAATATGTGCAAGTCTTGGAGCGCCTTTTGTATTTAGTTTTCATTTTTCTTTTATGCACCATGCTGTTATGAGATAGTCCTTGGTTGATTTATAGAATGCTCATTGCACCTCACTTAAATCCTTTGAGTATGGCTTTATAGAATGCTTCATATGCTTCACTTATATCTTTTGAAGTTTGGATTGCCTATTTCTCTTTATATAGACAACCGCCATTTGTAGAATGCTCTTTTGTTTCACTTATATTTGTTAGCGTGGGCATATCTTTTGTAGAAAGAATTAAACTCTCTTGCTTCACTTATATCTATTTAGAAAGATGACAGGAATTGGTCATTCACATGGTTAGTCATAATACCCTACATAAACTTGTAGATCATTGAATATGATATGTTTGAGTCCTTGCAATAGTTTTGCGATATAAAGGTGGTGATATTAGGGTCATGCTAGATGGCGACTGTGGATTAGTAGAAATACTTGTGTTGAGGTTTGTGATTCCTGTAGCATGCACGTATGGTGAACCGCTTTGTGATGAAGTTGGAGCATGATTTTATTTATTGATTGTCTTCCTTATGTGTGGCGGTCGGGGACGAGCGATGGTCTTTTCCTACCAATCTATCCCCCTAGGAGCATGCGCGTAGTACTTTATTTTAAATGGCTTGTAGATTTTTGCAATAAGTATATGAGTTCTTTATGACTAATGTTGAGTCCATGGATTATACGCACTCTCACCCTTCCATCATTGCTAGCCTCTTCGGTACCGTGCATTGCCCTTTCTCACCCCGAGAGTTGGTGCAAACTTCGACGGTGCATCCAAACCCCGTGATATGATACGCTCTGTCACACATAAGCCTCCTTATATCTTCCTCAAAACAGCCACCATACCTACCTATCATGGCATTTCCATAGGCATTCCGAGATATATTGACATGCAACTTCCATCATCATCATATACATGACTTGAGCATTCATTGTCATATTGATTTGCATGATCATAAGATAGCTAGCATGATGTTTTCATGGCTTGTCCGTTTTTTATGTCATTGCTATGCTAGATCATTGCACATCCCAGTACACCACTGGGAGCATTCATATAGAGTCATATCTTTGTTCGATATCGAGTGGTAATATTGAGTTGTAAGTATATAAAAGTGTGATGATCATCATTATTAGAGCATTGCCCCAGTGAGGAAAGGATGAAGGAGACTATGATTCCCCCACAAGTCGGGTTGAGACTCCGGACTTTATGGAAAATAAAAGAGGCCAAAGAAGCCCAAATAAAAAAAGAGGCCAAAGAAGCCCAACAAAAAAAATGAAAAATAAAAGAAAAAATGAGAGACAAAGAGAGAAGGGGCAATGTTACTATCCTTTTACCACACTTGTGCTTCAAAGTAGCACCATGTTCTTTATAGAGAGAGTCTTGAGTTATCACTTTCATATACTAGTGGGAATTTTCATTATAGAACTTGGCTTGTATATTCCGATGATGGGCTTCATCAAATGCCCGAGGTCTTCATGAGCAAGCAAGTTGGATGCACACCCACTTAGTTTTCAGTTTGAGCTTTCATACCCTTATAGCTCTAGTGAATCCGTTGCATGGCAATCCCTACTCCCCGCATTGACATCAATTGATGGGCATCTACATAGCCCGTTCATTAGCCGCGTCGATGTGAGACTTTCTCCCTTTTTGTCTTCTCCACATAACCCCCACAATCATTTTCTATTCCACCTATAGTGCTATATCCATGGCTCACGCTCATGTATTGCATGAAAGTTGAAAAAGTTTGAGATTACTAAAGTATGAAATAATTGCTTGGCTTGTCATCGGGGTTGTGCATGATTAAATACTTTGTGTGATGAAGATAGAGCAACAACCAGACTATAAGATTTTGTAGGGATAACTTTCTTTGGCCATGTTGTTTTGAAAAGACATGATTGCTTTATTGGTACGCTCGAAGTATTATTGTTTTTATGTCAAATGATAGACTATTTCCTTGAATCATTCATGTCTTAATATTCATGCCATGATTAGACATATGATCAAGATTATGCTAGGTAGCATTCCACATCAAAAATTATCTTTTTTATCATTTACCTACCTGAGGACGAGCAGGAATTAAGCTCGGGGATGCTGATATGTCTCCGTCGTATCTATAATTTTTGATTGTTCCATGCCAATATTCTACAACTTTCATATACTTTTGACAACTTTTTATACTATTTTTTGGGACTAACATATTGATCCAGTGCCCAGTGCCAGTTCCTGTCTGTTGCATGTTTTATGTTTCGCAGGAAGCCCATATCAAACGGAGTCCAAACGGGATAAAAACAGACGGAGAATTATTTTGGAATATTTGTGATTTGTGGGATGAAGAATCAACACGATACGATGCCCGAGGTGGCCACGAGATAGGGGCCCAGGCCCACTTAAAGTGGGCGCACCCCCACCCCCGTGGGCCACTCGTAAGGCGGTTGATGCCCTTCTTTGGCCGCAAGAAAGCTAATTTTTGGAAAATGATCTGGGCGAAGGTTTCAATCCGATCGGAGTTACGGATCTCCAGATATAAAGGAAACGGTGCTAGGGCAGAATTCCAGAACGTAGAAACAGAGAGATAGATCCAATCTCGGAGGGGCTCTCGCCCCTCCCAAGCCATGGGAGCCAAGGACCAGTGGGGAAACCCTTATCCCATCTAGGGAGAAGGTCAAGGAAGAAGAAGAATAAGGGGGGCCCTCTCCCCCCTTGCTTCCGGTGGCGCTGGAACGCTGTCGGGGGCCATCATCGTCACCGCGATCTTCACCAACACCTCCGCTATCTTCACCAACATCTGCATCATCATCCCCCATCTATATCTAGTGTTCCACTCTCCCGCAACCCGAGTACCATCTACTTGAACATGGTGCTTTTTGCTTCATATTATTATCCAATGATGTGTTGCCATCCTATGATGTCTGACTAGATTTTCGTTGTCCTATTGGTGGTTGATGAATTGCTATGATTGATTTAATTTTCTTGGGGTTATGTTGCTATCCTTTGGTACCCATCATATGAGCGCGCGCGTGGATCACACCATAGGGTTAGTTGTATGTTGATAGGACTATGTATTGGAGGGCAAGAGTGACAGAAGCTTCAACCTAGCATATAAATTGATACATACGGGATTGAAGGGGGACCAATATATCTTAATGATATGGTTGGGTTTTACCTTAATGAACGTTAGTAGTTGCGGACTGCTGCTAATAGTTCCAATCATAAGTGCATAGGATTCCAATTCAGGGATGACATGCTAGCAGTGGCCTCTCCCACATAATACTTGCTATCGGTCTAGTAAAGTAGTCAATTGCTTAGGGACAATTCCACAACTCCTACCACCACTTTTCCACACTCGCTTTATTTACTTTATTGCATCTTTATTTAAACAACCCTACTTTTTATTTATGTGTTCTTTATTATCTTGCAAACCTATCCTATCACACCTACAAAGTACCTCTAGTTTCATACTTGTTCTAGGTAAAGCGAACGTCAAGCGTGCGTAGAGTCGTATCAGTGGCCGGTAGGACTTGAGAGAGTATTTGTTCTACCTTTAGCTCCTCGTTGGGTTCGAAACTCTTACTTATCGAAAGAGGCTACAACTATCCCGTATACTTGCGGGTCATCATGGACATGACGAATAATTTGACCGACGTATACTAGTACTGCTACTGTACTACTTACTAGTCGTATTTAGTGTCACAATTTATACATAGGTTTAACTAACAAGTATGCACTTGAAGCCTAACTGATATATATATATATATATGGCTTCTGCACAACATCTCCATCATCATTATCAGTACATCCTATGCTGGTGAGTTAGGATGCACTTGATCCCAGGATGGTATATATCCTTCAAACCAGAGGAGTGCTTCAAACTAACAATATTACATAATATCCAATAAAAGAGGGTCGTGCCACAGCAACAGAATACATGGCTCAGTCTAGATATTAGCACGAATCAAGTTGTGCATATTTGCTGTTGGCATGAACCACATCGCCGCATGACGGGTTTGCAAAAGCCATCCATCACATGGAAGCTTGATGCCTTTCACAAACTGAAGATTATCTGGCAACAAGCTGTGTCGACGAATCTCTAGATATGGTGATTCATGAAACCCATGGTATGATGTGTAAACACAGCCCCCCTCGCGAATGGAAGTTGCATAGCCTGCTGAATACGCCTGTACTGCATGTGGTTGCCGAGGCTGTAAAACCGCCTCCAGTTGAATACGCCTGGCCCAACGGAGCTGGGATCTTTCTCGAACACGAAGCAACCATAGCCATCAATGTCACGAACGCCCCACGCATTGTACTGCATGTGGTTTGATGTAATGGTTTGGTCAATTTGGTACGTGCGAATGAGCATCAAATGACCGCCGTCAGCTGAACGAGCGATGAACCACCACCCATCGGCTGGTATGATTCCAGGTCCTGGAATCATAAAGGCCAGCACATTTGCGTCTGCTGCAACAATTCAAATTGGAGACCAAAAGGACAAAAATAAACAATCATGTTCAGAGTATGTGTGGAATTAAGATTATTATAACAGTGACACATATCATAGACAGAGAATTGCAATGCCGTGGTCATAATAAAACCCCAAGTTAAAAAAATAAGCCAATGGCTTTCATATTATAGCAATATTTCATGGTTCAAACATCATGTAACAATGAGAGGAAAACAACTATGACAGTGCCTACGCAAATTCTACCATAGCACTTACTACTACTGTTCTCATATCAACTCTAAGCAATAACATGCGTTGTTATAAAAATGTTGTAAACGAGAGTAACATATAGCAATCATGATGTTATGCTCATAATATGTATTCTAACAATCATTAGATGCCAATTGTTCTCATATCAACTCTAGCAATAACATGTGTGGTCATAAAAATCTAGGAAATGAGAGGAACATATAGCAATGATGTGGTTATAGACATGCTATGCATTCTAAATTTGTAACAAATGAACATGCAGTCGTATTCATAAGGTAAAGATGAGATGAGATAGAACAATTACACGACGATAGATTGCACCAGTATAGGCAGCCAATCTGTGCGTCAACCGCGTAAGCGATGCCATCGTGCACTATAGCATCAGACAAAAATGTTGCCTCAACAAGATTGATGATGAGTCATAACCATGTATGGCGATCGGATTCCAGATAGACTAATCCCATGTTGAACAAGGCAATGAGCTTGTAATCCGTGTAGTCTTCTGATGGTGTGGGCACTTCATAGATTACAACTTTCTGCAAATAGAGGTCGAGCCAAAAGCTTGACGCATCTCGTGCGTAGTAGGCAGGAGTGTCCGGCGGGCTACGAGGCTCGATGGCGGCGGTATCCAACGATGGAAGGGTAATCTCTCACTGGGTGTAGATATCCATGAGATGCCATGGACTACCGGAGTGGTGGATGAGGACGATCCAGTTGGCCTTCATGCCCGCCGAGTAGTGGCCGCGCATGAAGGACATGCGGATGGGTAGTGGTAGCATGTCGAGGGGCACCACGACAACCTCCATAGGATTGTCAAGTCTGTGTCTGGGCCACCTGCGAGGATCGGGCATCAGCAAGCATGGTGTCTTGAAAAGAGCCGGCCGGTTGCAGACGAGTAGACGGTACAAAGACACTGAGCATGCGGCCAGACGGACAATGCTGAGTAGGTCCATACGACTACAGATCTGCTCCAAGAGAACATCGGGGAGGAAATTCCAATTGCGGCTCTACGTGTTAGTCGGTTCTGCCATTGGGGTTTTCGGTGCCTGCGAGCCAGCGGGGAAGTGGATTCGGCGGGAGAGCAAAGAAGCTTCTCCTCGTGTGGCCAAGCAATGAGTGGGGGGATACGGTACGCGCGAGCTACCAAGGAAGATGGCGCGGGTGGGCGAGAAGTGAGCGGGGGTAAATGGTGTGCGGCCGACAATGGGTAAGAGAGGAGGAAGAAGAAGAGAGGAGGAAGAAGAGTGGAAGACGGGGAAGAAAGTGCATTAAATCACAATTCCACTAGTACTACTACCAGGATATACCGTCCTTCTGAGTGTAAATAGTTACATCGATGACATGTGGGTCTACCACAAGAGGGCCCATATGTCAGTTAATGGAGGACAGAGGTGCGTGGGCATATTTGCGGAAGCGTGCTCTACTTGCAAACATGATGGAAGTACTAGGTAAGGGTGATTTAGTAACACCAACACGCTGGTTCAGCTTATTAATTACGTGTCCCATCTGCGGCAGCGTGTATTGTCACTTCACTGCGAAGACTAGTTGGATAGTTCTCTCTGACCGAGATGGGGAATAATGGATTGTGAGGACTTCCTTTCTACAATATCCCTATGCCTCTACGCTCACTTCACTCATTTTGCTCCGTACCTAGTAACTTGTTGAAATCTGTAGAAAGAAAAATACTCCGTATTTGGGAACAGATGGAGGCTTTTACTCCGTACTATTCGGGAACAGAGGGAGTATCACCATATGGAGGGAACAGAGGAAGCTTGAAATATGAACATGTCAATGGGAGGGAGTAAGCCCCATGCATGCATGCATGCATGCAACATACAACACTCACACATACACATGGACACATGCAACACTCATGCACCCATGCGGCACACAACACACGACGCAACACACACGGTCACACTCAAGTGCTCAACCTACTCCCTACGTCCGTGAAAGACTATACATTTAGAGATTTACACATGGACCAGGGCATAATTAAAGCCCAAAAGTAGCAGACTTATGTGTGCATGCGACCATTGAGATAAGAAGATTAAATGAAGGCCGTTGCATGCTATAATTAAGGATAGACATGTAGCCTATACATAAAACACAAGTTGGTGCATTAGTCAATCAATATCGATTTAGATTAAAGGCTAAATGCGTTGGAAGTGTAGATGTACATCATGTACTACACTCTTTGTTTTATAGCCGATGTACACTCTTTGTTGGAAGACCGAGGGAGGACACGTGCATGCACTCACATACACAGCCAGGGCGGTTCGCGCGCAAGGGTTGGAATCGTGTCGCGCATGCATAAAGTTTTGTTTAACTGATTTCTTTGCTCTGCCAACTGACAGGTGGGACCCAGAAACCAGGTGAAAATTTAACTAGTCAACAAAGTGCCACGTCGACTATGTGGCCGGTCAGTAGGGTGCAATACGGTGCTCTACGATGAGCTAGTGATTGTATAATCACTGCAAAACTATATATAGTGACCGTAAAGAGCGTATTGTTACATACGTTGACCGGCAGTGTATTTTTCTCATTTCAAATTAAGCCATATTAATCGGAAAGGATGCATTATGGACTACTACTAGTACTATTACTGCTTTGATGTGTCCCGTCAACTCGCCAAAAGAGGAGAAGCTTGCTTACTACGCCTCTCCCTCGCCCACGTGCGCGGTGGTTCGCAGGACGAGGAGAGGGTTTTGACTACAGCGCCCTCTACCTCTCCCTCTCCCTCTCCCTTGCCCTCGCCCTCGCCCTCGCGGTGGATGTGTAGCAGTTGAATCGGTGTCAGATTGCCAGAAGCATATTGTACTGCAGTATCATCATTGTTGGACCTTCCGAAGAGGCGAAGAGCCAAGTGCACGGTTCACACGAGTACGAACTGTTGAACCTTCCGAAGAGGCAAAGATCCAAGCGCAAGGTTTTATAGGAGTTGTCGTCCTATTAGGAGTGTACCACAACTATAGCGAATGATGCTACTGTATGATGCCACCATGTCACGTATATCCAAAGATGTGCCACCTTTTTTTCTCAAAGAGCATGTTGGAGCCCGTGCAACAACCACACAAGTTGCACGTACACATAACATATTTACTAGTAATAAATTCTAAAGGACAAATGCTAGTATGCCACACAAGTTCATCTCCAATTCATGTGATAAATTTGTGCACGACTAGTCTACATATATTCACAGCGCTACCATTCACAATTACCATACTCCACTTACACGTTATAGATGGGCTACATGTCCTCCTCCAGGTTCTAGTCCCAGGTGTTATTCATGGATGGCACGATCCATAGCGGTGGGCAATGGGAATCATAGTCGCAGCTTTCTAGTCCGGTTCCACACGATGGAGACTCATCCAAGCTGAAGCGGCATAAATCAGGGATAGCGTGTCCCAGCATGTCGTTCATCCGGCGGTGCGCACTGAAGACACAACCATGCTTCATGAACGGCAGGCCTTCTGTGTCGTGCATGGAAGGTGGCATCCGCTTCACAATGGGGTAGCTGTCCCCGATGAAAAGCGAATACTCTCCAAGAGTGTTCCTCGGCACCCACGTAGCATCACGGGGGTCGAACTCGGCGCTGTTCATCTGGTACACGCGTCATCCCAGATCTGGACACATGGTGACGTACATACTCAAGGTCCATGCATAATAATGTTGTTCTCAAATATGGCGGTCAGTAATACTGTGCAGCAAATAGTACTACTCCGGTATAGAGGAAGTAAAATAACCGACTTATTATATATAGCCACTCTTGGCTACATGGATGAGATAGTAAGACATGGAAAAACAAAATGGTGGCAGCTAGTGGGTTCAAGTCTTCAAGGGCCTAGCTAGCTATACGCGTCCTCCAAGGTAAAAAGTACTCCTACTTGTACTACTAAGTATACTACTAGTACAACAATGAAAGAGAAGGCGAGAGGGTTAAAAAATGGAATACCTAGGTAGATGGTGATGGTCCGATCGTGGTAGATTGTGTGACCATGTTGCACATCAGTGGTACCATGGGTAACGACTGCTAAGATAGTTGATCCCAATATGCCAGAGTCAGCTACAAGGTTCCAGGTTAGACCGAATCGCGGATGCAAATGCACATCCAGGATCGGCGATCTTATTTTGATCAGGGGATGACTGGTCCCTGCAAAATAATGGAGTACCGTTAGGGATGAAAATGATGGTTTGTGCATTCCGTTTGTAATCTCCCGTACCGTAGGATGGCAACCAGATGAAACAAGTCCCCTGGCTTGTCACTGCGAAGTTGCGGCCTAGATGGCGGACGGCGTCTTCAAACGTGTAGGGGTACAAATCTGCCGCCGCCAAGATGCGCCAGCCTCTGCCGTTACTGCCTCTTGCATTGATGGCAATCCGTATGTCGAACACCGTGATGAGATAGTAATCTTCATAGCCGCGTCGCTTTGTCGGCGGGTCCGCAATTGCTATCTTCTTCAATCTCATGTAGGCATCATCATACGTATTCAAGCCTAGCCAGTCCGGAAGGCCGATCCCAATGATGGAGAAGGGGTCTACCGGAACGGCCGCTCTGTTGTGGATGTTGTGCAAAATGATGGTGGTATCCGACTGGAGGTATGCAAGCCAATCTTCGTTGGCACCGACCCAGACCTATATATAAGATGGTGGGCAACGGAGAAATTACGGGATGGAAATGGAATAACTAAGTACTACATGATCAAACTTCATTACTGACCTGTTCATCGGAAAAAACCCGACTAACTCTCAACGTCGGCAACTCTAGCGGAGTCAACGTGCAACCATGGCCAGGGAGCGGTGGACTGTTCGAAGGATTGTCCCATAGAAGAACCTTCTCCTCGAGGACGCATGGAAGACCAACAAGCATGGCCTTTTCCCAAGCCTGTTTAAGCAGCGTCTTGAAAAAGTTGGTGCAGGAAGCATCGAGTCTTGCAGCGGTGAGGACATCGGAGCGGCGTGCGATTTCTCCCAGAGGATCACCGTCCAAGGTCTCCCAGCGCCGACGAGGAGGAGAACCGCCTGGGGAATCCATGGGAGCAGCGACGAACTGCCTTCTCTTCGAGGGGAGGGGAACTGGCGAGGAGGAGATAAGAGCGTAGTAACCGCAGGGCTTCGTCCCTGGCAACTATAGATCGTTCCTCAGCGAAGGGGTGAGGCTATTATTTACTACTAGTACTAGCATTATGGAACGTTATGGGATTGCATTATACTGTAAATAATAGCACTAGTAAGAAATTTTTGGCACCAGGTAGTAGTTTTTAGCGTGGATTAAGAAATCTTGGCTATGTTTTTGCCATTTTTTGTACACGCCAATAGTGTCAAAAAACGTCTTACATTATGTGACGAAGGAGTACGTACTCGTACTATAGCAGTACTAATACTACTTTTCTCAACTAGTAGTGAGATGTACTGTACTTCTAGTCTAGTCTAGTATAGTGCACCAGTTTTGAACTCTTGAATCTCAGGGCCAAGGAGCTACAGTTGGAAGTGGAGGGTACTACTGTTCTCTAGAACCATCGTTGTACTATCAATGCAGGGGAAGTACACCTGCATAGTGGCCTAGTGGGTACTCTCGGTGCTCTATTCAGCCGCTCCTCTCACGTAGTTGGCCTACTCAGCCGCTCCTCTCACAAACACACTAGCAGCCTGTTTATCAGCAACGGTTACTGCGGGGGCAGAATATTTGAGTTATTTGATACATCGAGACTAGGCTTTTCGCTTCCATTTGTGGAGGTGTAATGGATCTCGTCGAACTTTGTTAGTCGTTCCTTCTTTATGAATGAGATGAAGCAAAGCTTTTGCCTCCGTTTAAAAAAACACGTCAAGAGGAATTTCTTTTATAGTAGAGCCGATAATGGAGTGAAGTCCATGCATGCAATGCCACAAGCTACAGAGTAGTAGTAGAGCACTTTACGTACAGAGCCATATTGCACAGTTCCCAATGCCCTGTCTGGCTTTTCCGGCTCCTCGGGCTTAATTGGGAGGCGCTAGTTTAAATATGCTACTAGCTGATGAGGAAGCTGCAAGCGAGGTGTGGCTAGGGCGAGCACACAAGCCACGAGATGCTGGGAAGGAAAACCCATTCACGTGGCTAGGCTATCTAGTGCACCCAGATTGTGGGGCCGCACGTCCGTTTGACTTCAAAACTCAAACTACTCGTGTAAAATATTGGCTCGCAACAAAGTGTAGTAGTACTATTTAAAAAAAAGGCCGCTATGCGTTGGGCCGGGATCGAACCCACAAAACGAGGTATACACTCCCGTGACCACTAGTAGTACTCGTTGGAGTACAACGCAACCTCGAATCGCGAGGGTTAAGAAATTTTGGGTATGTTTTTGGCGAACCTAATTGGTAGGAGTACTTGTTAAATACTCTACATATTGTAAGTAGGAGTAAAAGTTAAGCTTTGGAAGCCAATAAGCAAGGCTAGTTACATAGTGCATATGTGTACATGATTGAAAGTAAATATGAACCATGAGTGACTAATATCTTGATGGAAAACTTGAAACAATGGAATACTAGGGAAAAAATGCATGGTTGGAAACACTAGCAATGTTCATGTCCGTTGCAACGAATCATAATTAGAATAATACTTATTCACAAACTTGGTACAAAACACTCTAATTTTGATATACATATGTCACTAGAGATATATTATGTTTCAATTAGAATATATTCCTTGGGCTGTTTTGGTGAGGTCAGGGAGGGATGTGGTTGGTTTTAAGATACTAATTATGGGTTTTTCTGCAAATTGGTAGCCAAGCGGGATGTTGGTGAGAAAAGGCAACAACTTACTTCGCAATCGTTAGATGTAGATCTAATGGTCAGAAATGACGGATGGCAGACACACCAGCATCACCAACTTAGTCTTGTGTACGAGTACTAGCAAGATCCGTGCATTGAACGGAACATCAAGATGCATTTTTTATAAAACACTTGTTGTGATTGACCCTTGCAGGAGTAATCCCATGGGTAAAAACTAGTGATATCTCGAGAAATATGAGATAAGGTAAAGAGGAGTGGGGTGTGGTGGTGGTTGGTGGTCGGACTGAGCGGAGGCATGGGGATTGACGACGCCGGCAGCGGCCACCATGCTAGTTTGTTCCAGAGGCTTCCTTTCTTAATTGCTCAACAATGAGGTTTGTTGGAGATAAGGATGAATGAGGGAAGGCCTTCTCTACAAATGTGGAGAGGGGTGCGGGTATCTTTTAGTTTAGTTTCCATCCGTTAGATATAGATCGGACGGTCTATATTGCAAGATGGCACACGTACCATCATCACCAACTCGGTTTTTTATAAGTGAAGAAATATAAATATGGAGATACAAACGTATTATCGATACTTGCTTCTGTAAACTAGCATCTACATTCTATTCAACGCCTCGGCATGTGGGGCCTTGGCACAATGACTTCTCGACTGTGTAAAACAAAGATTTTCCCGTCGCCGACAAGGAGGGGGTGACGGCGGCGCGGTTTTTGGCTGGCTCTAGTCCTAGTAGTCACACTAGGTGCTCTAAGCACGTGTAGATTTATTCTTTTTCACATCTCGTGTTCGCCGTACTGCCACGACTATTGATGAATAGATGGTAAGTTATTCATGGGGAAACCCTTGTTGAGCATGTTTGCGAGAGAGAGAGAAAGATAGTGTGCATGTGTGATGTGTTAGAGACCGAGGCAATGATAATAGATTCCTTGTGTCTATGTGTGTGGAGGATAGAGAGAGACATGTACATGGGGCTTTGTGTTGTGTAACGTGGAGACACATATACATAATTAGAGACTGAGTGTGTGAGATACACATGCGGACATGGGGAGAGATGAGGATCCAGATAAATGGGTGTTTGTGCGTGTCTGTGTGTGTTTGTGCACGCATTTGTGTGTGAGAGGGAGAGAGTGTATGTGGAGTAGAGAGACCACTGATGATGTAAACCCAGTATAAGGGAAGGGGGAATGGTGTGACATGTGTAGTAGCGAGATAGCGCGGGTGCGGGCGGGGGGAGCAGACTATTTGGAAGAGACATCGTGTGTGTGTGTGGGAGAGGGGTGTGAGAGCGAGAGAAAGACAGAGCTAGCGACGGAGAGAGATAGAGAGAGAGGAAGAGAGGGGGTGAGAGGGGTCGTTTGTGTCCATAAATGGCGTATAGATAGGGCGACAATGTTGATGTTGTCCGAAATTGGCCTATGAACGGAGACGCAAGGGAAGCGAGTCATCGTATGTGTGCTGGGGACTTCATGGGAGATCTAGAATAGATGGTGTAGAGAACAATGTGTGAAATCGAGAATGATTATACATTAGGGAGCTATGCAAAGTGTCACGACATATATGTATACAGGGAAGGAGCTGGGGCGGGTCCGCATGTGGGAGAGATAGAAAGAGGAGAGTGGTGCACAAGGAGACAAAGTGTGCTTGTTTGTAGTGGGGGTGGTGTGTGAGGTGAGTGCGCGAGAACCACATAACTAGGGAGATAGACGTTTGGGGGCGACGTTTTGTGTGTATGGGAAATATACACTCTACATAGTGCGTGTGCTTGGGTAAGAGAGATAGCAAGAGACCTAGAGAGTGAGGGAAGAGATGTGTGCATGCCCGAGAGACAAAGTGATAGAGACCTATGTTGGGGTCCGGACTTTACAAGAGAGAGGGGTGTTAATGTGCTCGTGTGTTGGTGTTTGGGGAAGAGAACGACTTCTCTATGTGTGTGTGTGTGTGTGTGTGGTGGGGGGGGTTGACTGTAGATAAAGAGTGATGTCTATATTTGAGGGACTTTAGCGTAATTGAGACATTGTGCACTCATGGTTGATCAATTTGTTTCACATTTTGTACTATGAGATAACGATACTTTTGAACATGCGTGATATACCTTGATGTACCAGAATTACAAACCTAAGATTGGATTTTTGGAATTCGACTCCATCATTAGCTTTTGTAATTCAATTAAACGAGGTACATTTTTAAGCCGGGATTTCGTGATTTCAAATTCATATATCAAACCTAGAGATATACACATACTGGCATGTTCAAGCTTTATAATCACCCACTTTATTCATACACATACACATTTTTTATTTTGTCATCATTTTTAGGATAAACACATTTGGAATTTCATTTGAATTGGACCGTAAGATGGTATTTGCTTGTAGTAGCTCAATGATCCATATTTGAATTGAATGGACAATCTAAGTTTCGAGTTGGAGACATTGATTTTCAAAACTTGCACATCTTTTTTGCGTGCAAAACAAACAAATTGTCGGCCATGATATCATAGTCGGCCGTACGAGAGCAGAATACTTATAATTTTAGGCGCCAAAAGCTTTCAAACTTCCCGCTCACATCAAAATATCACGCGCCCAAAAGTTTAGCCCAGCGATATTCCTGTTTACCCCTGCCACATGAACGGAAAAGGGCTGCTTTGGTAACATTTGTTTTCCCCTCTTTGCCCCCAACATTCTTCCCCAGAGCCCCTCCCCTTCCCCTCCCCGACCCCCAACCACGGCAAGCCGCCGAATCTAGTCCTCCGCCGCAGCGGTGGACCTCACACCCCGCCGGATCTACCTTCCGCACCTTGGAACCCCCAACTGCCAACTCACCACTTCACCGGAGCCGCTTCAGCGACTGGCTTGTCCACCGCTCCATATCTCCTTGACCTCCATAATGGTCCACCGCATCGGATCTGCTTAACCGGTGCCCTCGTCCACCACAGTGTAGGCCCTTCACTGACTCCCTCGTCCGCCCCTTCGCTGGCCCTTCATACAAGCCCTCCTCCGCCGCAACAGATCTGCCTCACCGAAAGCACTGTACAACGCGCCCGCCGAAGCCTTCATCCACTGCACCGGACCGGCTCCACGGACGCCATATTCAACTCCACCGGCCCTGCTTTACCGATGCCGCAGCCTCATCAGGTTATTTCGATTTGTACTCCTTCGGTTTTCTCTTTATCGTGCAACTGTTCACTTACCATAGATGAGCTTTCTTGTATGTCGACAGGCGCCGCAACCGTAGCACTAGAGCCGCTTCAGCGACGATGACAGCCGTCCCAAACTCAACCGCAACACGAGCACCATCGACAATCCTTAGCTATCAAGTATGACAATGATACCCATACGCCCCCGAGAATCAGGTACTATTATCCAACGGCCGGCGCCTACATTCACTTTCCTAGCATAAGCACCGCACCTTTGAATTTCTCCAGGGCATCATTCAGTTTTTCATGAGACGCATTATTCTGCTTGCACCTATAGGGCCATACTTCTGGCAGTGAACATGTTACATGTGCTAAATTACATACCAGTGCACATATAGTTAATATGCTTTAGTTTTGTCCTAAGTACTCCCTCTGTTCCAAAAGAGATGACCCAACTTTGTACTAACTTTGTACTGAAGTTAGTACAAAGTTGAGTCATCTATTTTGGAACGGAGGGAGTATTACTGTACTTCCTAGATATCACTGCCTACTATTTTACTTATTGAATGCTATATTTATGATAATGGTGTTGTTCTGATGCCACCCGTTGGTTCCATCAGACTGCTTAATGTTCTCTATGCTTAATTACACATCAGCAAACTAGCATGTGGTTCCGCTGCTTTTTGTTCGTTTTACCCTACATTTTCTGATGCTAGCTATTACATCACTGCTCCGAGCCTCTGTTCATTACTTGTTTGTGTGTTCTTGATCTTCCCAAGTTGCATGACTAATTTGATGCTTCTATTAATTATGGAGCTGCCAACCCCATCAAGCAAAATATTTGTTCTTTTGGGGCTGGCACCTCGAACAAGCATAAAAATAGAGGGAAGCAGATATATTGTCGTGTATGCACACACCCTTCTTTCATTAGTTTAGATGAACCATTGATGATCAATTCGGACCAGTGCATGTGATTAAAATTAATTTTACCTAAATAGATGGTGCAGAATAAACTACAACAACTAGATTTGCAACCACGGGATGCTGACGATATCTTCAAAGAACATTGCAACAGCAGCTAGGCTTCACAGCAACATATGGTAAGCCAGTGTGTTTTAGTACATGTGAAATGTAATGTGAGTGGGTTGCTTTCTTGGCTTGTGCCCTCAACGTGTAATCCTACCGAATTACATATAGTTCAGTTGTCTGCTTTGCTGTATTGCTTGATTCGAATGCTTGTTTGTTGTTACACTATACCTGAGTTGGCCAATATGTCAGTTGTGCCTGCTGTACTATCATAAAGAAATGCATGCCTATTTCATTTGAGTCCTTAAATTTTCCTCTCAACTTCATCACAAGACTGTCTTCGTAGTTTATATGAGGCCACACTGTTAAGTGCTTTCTTAGACTATTTCAACTACTTAGATGCCTTGGCAACTTAAATATAGCGGTGGTACACTCCCTTTCAACTTGGGATGTCAACTGGGTCCCGTTTAATCCCGATTAAAGTCCACTAGTGGTATGATAGTTCAAAAGAGTTTTTGTTTTTTGAGGAAAATGAACTAGGGAGGTAGCAAAAACTAACTAGATGGGACTGGCGGATGTCGTTTATTTGCCACTTACATCCCTAGTTTCATCTTACCATTTTAATTTCTTTTCGGCTGATGCTGCTTCGGACCATTTAAATATAGTTCGCCATGCTCGGCAATAATTCTCTGTTGTTTACCATGTAAGCTTACTACCTGGATCATACGATAACTATCTCTTACTTATGTCCAGCGGAAATCTTTCAGGATGCCGTTCACACTAGGACAAAATGTACCCCAGAATCTATTTGTGGAAGCAGTGCGCCATCCATGCTACCAGATGGTAGCAGTTCAGAGGCAACACCGCCGGAGAGCAGTCTGAGCACAGATATTATAGTGCTTGAGGCTCTATAGAGGCAGAAAGAGATGGTGTGGCTGCCATGAATGAGGTAATCTTTATATCGAGGCTGGAAATTACGGAATTAGCTGCACGCATTATGCAAGCAACCCAAGAATTGGAGGAAGTAACAATGTTGCATTTGAAGACGGAGGAGGTCCTGCTGTTTCGGCTATCTGAAGCCCAAGGTAATCCCGGTTCTTCTTTAGATACCAGTTGAAATTGTCATTAAATTATTGTAATTGCATGTTGTGTCATGTCTCTGAATGGATTATGTTGCAAGACCCCCTATGTTCTCCATGTGTTGTAATGATCCGAATTTTTTAGGCGAGGTAATCCTCAGTACTTGTATGATTGACATAAGGTGAACTGTTTTTCATGTGAGCATATTGTATTGGATGAAATAACTGTTTGACTCAGAGTGTATCCAACCTACTGAATTCGAAGATCACGACATTTCTAAATCATAATCATATATAAAGGTGGAATAAATCTTTGTTGTGATTTTGAAGAAATAAATAACAAAACGTATAATCATCTATGGATATTCGTAATCGAATACAAATTGGAATTGAATTTAGTTTGCCAGGTCCCAGGGCAAATGTGAATGCTAATTCTCCCAAGTTTTGAACGAAGCGGCTAAACACCCACTATAATTTGTGGGCTGCCTGAAGCAAGTGTTTGCGAGATGGAAATTACTGTCTACCCCTGACACTTGACATCCTTATCGACCAGATTTACACTGCTGTTGTAACGCCCCTGATACAACTTTCCATATTCGTAACTCCAACTCTTGCCTTTTCCGGAGATGCGATATGTTATTTCCTCTGTGGTTGGGTTTTGTCTGCTGTTTTGCATTTTGTTCTTGTTATGCATCTCATCTCATAGCATCATGCACATTGCATCAGCATCATTTTCATAAAACTTGCATCCGTTCGGGTTCCGCCGGTTCTCTCCGTTGTCCGTTATGAGCCCGACCACACTCGCACGCGCCCGCGGCACCTCCGTAATATTATTTTATAAGTGGCATAAAAATGTTCTCGGGAATGGGTTGCAACTTGGCATGCGGTCTTATTATAGTGTAGACAGACCGCCTGCCAAGTTTCGTCGCATTCGGAGTCCATTGGATAGCCCAACCGTTAAACCTACAACCACAATATAGCCGGTCTATTGTCGGACGTTTTCGGTCTCCGGAAACTGCTGTCGGGCCTCTCTCCCTCTTCTCTCCTGCAGCCCATGGTCTCCACACAGCCCACTAATCCCTCCCGCAGCCCACTAACCTCCCCCCGCTGACCGGAGCCGCACGATCGCGATCGTACGGTCCAAAACGGCCTCAAACCCCCCAACCCTAGCCTCCTGCTATATATGGACCTCCTAGTCCATTTTGGGCAGCCCCTAGCCTCCCACCTACCTCTAGCCCTCTCCCTCCTCAATTTCCGCACCGGCCCTCTCCTCCTCTGCCACTTGGCGCTGCCCTCGCCGCCAGCCACCACACAGCGCCGCCGCCAAGTCAGCCGCGCCGCCCCTGCGCCCACTCCCTTCCTTCCACGCGTCCCCTGCGCCTCCTTCCAGCGCCCCCATCCGCCTGAGCCCGCGCGCGGCCCGCGCAAGCCCATCTGGGCCCGAGTCGGCCCGACCCCGCGCCGCCGTGTCCCCGCTCTCCTGCAAGCGCGCCCCTCGTCCCGTCCGCCAACCCCGCCGCCCAGCGCCTCCGCCGCCTTGCCGCTGCCTCGTGCCGGCGCGCGCCACCGGAACCCCGTCGGGCTTCGCCGTTGCCGACCACCTCCTTCCAGGTCACGCCTCCCTGTCGCCCCTCTCCCTCTCGTTTCTCTCTCTCTCTCAGATCTCTCTCTCTCTCTCTCTCTCTCCAGGAACCTCGCCGGAGTCGTTCTGCCGCCGCCGCTACCGGGAACGGATGGATCCGGCCGGGATCCGCGGGATCCGCCCCATCCCGGACTCCTCCGGCCGTCCCTCGCCTTCCCCGTGGTTCCCCTCTCGCCGTCGACCTCCAGGCGCCGCCCACAGCTTCCCTGCATCGAGAGAGAGGAGCTCGACCGGTCCAAACGCGCGTTGACCGCGGCCCAGCGCGCCCCTCCTCGGCCCAGCGTGCCCCGCGGCCCAGTCGCACCAGATCCGGCCTGCTTCGGCCATCTCCACCGACTGGGCCAAGGCCCATCGTGGGCTGCCTCCCCCAGCCCCTCTCTGTTGGCCTAGTCCGCCCAGATTCGGCCCATGTTTTTTTTTCATACGCTGCGAATTTAGCTAATTTCCAGAGACTGCAGTTTTGCAGAAAAACCCTTGAACCTCATGCATGTAATAACTAATTAACCGTGCATCGGATTTAAACAAACCTTATATGTAAAATGCTCAGAAAATGGTGTAGATTAATAATATGCCACTTTCATCTATGTTTAAAATTTTTAACATGCTGTTTGTGTTTATTTTGCATAATGCCATGTTAAAATGCTTTATTTCATAACTAAATAACCATAGCTCCGATTTTAATAAACTTTATATGTAAATGGGGTGGAAAAATGCCTAGTTTAACACGGTGCACTTTATTTTCCTGTTTAACAACATTAAAATTGTGTTTAGGGCAGAACAGTACCAAATCTAAAATATGCACATGGGGATTTTCCGGAATTGTTGTTTGTTGTTCCGGCCTCATTTAAACTTGTCTAGATAGGTAGTTTTTCTCGTGCTTCACCCCTTGCCATGTTTAATAACATTTAATATTGTTTGGTAGCTTAAACGAGATGAACTAAATAATTGTTGTGGTGTTTTGTCAATATGCAACTCGTTGCATATTGAGCTCCACTTAACTTGTAGTATTGTTTGTTCCACTTTGCCATGCCATGCCTCATTAACCGGACATGCATCATACTTGATTGTGCATCATGCCATGTTTATGCTTGTGCATTTACCATGTTGCTTGCTTCTTTCCGGTGTTGCTTCTTAGTTCCGGTAACGTTGCGTTCATGAGGATTCGTTCGACTACGTTGGTTCGTCTACTTCATGGACTCGTTCTTGTTCCTTGCGGGATTTCAGGCAAGATGACCGCTACGCTGGATCTCACTACTATCATTGCTATGCTAGTTGCTTCGTTCTTTTGCTTTGCTGCGCTACCTATCATCTGTTTATCGAGCCATCCCTTGTTGCCATGAACCTCTAACGTTTGACACCTTACCTATGCAAACCATTGATTGGCTATGTTACTGCTTTGCTCAGCCCTCTTATAGCGTTGCTAGTTGCAGGTGAAGTTGAAGATTTCTCCATGGTGGACAGGATTTTGGTTGGGATATCACAATATCTCTTATATTATTTAATGCATCTATATATTTGGTAAAGGGTGGAAGAGTCGGCCTTTTGCCTAGTGTTTTGTTCCACTCTTGCCGCCCTAGTTTCCGTCATACCGGTGTTATGTTCCTGGATTTTGCGTTCCTTAAGCGGTCGTGTGATTTATGGGACCCCCTTGACAGTTCACTTTGAATAAAACTCCTCCAGCAAGGCCCAACATTGGTTTTACCATTTGCCTCACCTAGCCCTTTTTCCCTTGGGTTTCCGGAGCCCGAGGTTCATCTTTATGTTAGCCCCCCCGGGCCAGTGCTTGTCTAAGTGTTGGTCCAAACCGAGCGATGTCCGGCGCCCCCTGGGCAACTAGGGTCTATGCCAACCTGTCGTCTTGCTCATCCGGTGTGCCCTGAGAACGAGATATGTGCAGCTCCTATCGGGATTTGTCGGCACTGCGGGCGGTCTTGCTGGTCTTGTTTTACCATTGTCGAAATTTCTTGTAAACCGGGATTCCGAGTCTGATTGGGTCTTCCTGGGAGAAGGTATATCCTTCGTTGATCGCGAGAGCTTGTCATGGGATAAGTTGGGACACCCCTGCAGGGTATAATCATTCGAAAGCCGTGCCTGCGGTTATAGGCAGATAGGAATTTGTTAATGTCCGGTTGTAGATGACTTGACATCAGATCCGAATTAAAACACATCAACCGCGTGTGTAGCCGTGATGGTCTCTTCTCGGCGGAGACCGGGAAGTGAACACGGTTTCTGGGTTATGTTTGACGTAAGTAGGGGTTCAGGATCACTTCTTGATCATTACTAGTTGACGACCGTTCCGCATGCTCTCTTCTCGCTCTTATTTGCGTATGTTTAGCCACCATATATGCTTAGTCGCTGCTGCAGCGTCACCACTTTACCCCTTCCTTTCCCTTTAAGCTTTGCTAGTCTTGATACCCATGGTAATGGGATTGCTGAGTCCTCGTGGCTCACAGATTACTACAACAACAGTTGCAGGTGCAGGTTTTGCGATGATCATGACGCGAGAGCGATGCTTGCTTGCGTTGAGTTCTTCTTCTGCTTCTTCTTCGATCAGGGGATAGGTTCCAGGTCGGCAGCCTAGGCTAGCAGGGTGGATGTCGTTTTAGCTTCTGTTTGTGTTTCATCCATAGTCGGATGTTGATATTGTGTATGATATATTATTGTATTCGTGTGGCATTGTATGCCTTATGTATGTATCCCCATCTATTATGTAATGTTGATGTAATGATATCTACCTTGCAAAAGCGTTTCAATATGCGGGTCTATCCTTGGTGGGACCTTCGAGTTCCTTTTGGATAGGGTCGCATATTGGGCGTGACAGCTGTTGATAGGGGTAGACTAGTAACTTCAATCAGACATGACACGACGGCCTCTGAGCCCATTCAGACACGGTGGGCGCCAAACGTGCGCGGCAAAACACATTAGATTCAAGCTCGTCCGAAAGACATGTGTCTCTTCCTCCATTTCCCCATTCATACACGGTGGGCGGCAAAACAAACTCTCCTCGTCCGAAATCGATGTATGCTAATATTTTAAATAGGGGAAGATGTGTAACTTCCATTAGACATGACATAATCGCCCTACCTGTCAGCCCCGTTCATACACCGTGGGCGCCAACCGTGGGCGGCAAATCACCCTCTCCTCACCCGAAATAGTTACCGGCAAATATTTGGGAGATGCGAGATTACCGTCCTATCCCCAACCGACGCGATGTCCAAAATTTTAAACGGGAGATAAGTTCGTAACTTTCCCCCATTTCAGAGAAGCGCGTCCCAAAGTTTGAGATCCCCCTCCCCTCCATTTCCCCATTCATACACCATTGGCGGCATGAGAACCTCCGCACTGCGGCCAGCCTCCTCCGTCCGCCACCCCATCCTCCACCTTGCCGGAGCCGCTTCCCCTACCCCATCATCCACTGCAAGAGATGGACGTCTCACATCCACGGTGCTAGACCAGCATCATTTCATTGCCTCCTCTCGCTTCATCGGCGCCGTCGTCCACCTTGCCGTTGCCGCTCCTACGACCGCCTCATCCATGGCAATAGGATATATCCCCCTACCCGGTCGTCTGTCGTCTAAAGTCTTCTTCCTCGCCGTCGATAGCCATCACAACCGCAGCACCCTCAACGTATCAGCATAGGCCTACACGGCGTCGCAAGAGAGGTGGTACTCTTCCATATGTGCTTAAGTTATTGATCTCACCCGGAAAATAGATCGCAATTTGTTTACTGTACTTTTCTTGTCCGTACCAAATCATAGTGGTTAGTTGAAAGCAAACATTGGTTGTGAAGTAGCTTTGTCCGGTTTGCACCTTCAGATCCGCCATGGCACGGGCACTATACTCATAAAGCTTATGGTTTCCCCCCTTTTTTTCACTACCATCATCGTAGGTGCTTCGTGTCGTGCTAGCACTGCTCCTCAAGACCTCAACCCAAAGCTTACATGTTGAAATACGAATCTGATATGATGCTCATATCACTAAAACAGAGAACGTTTAATTGGTCACCTAATGTTCCTATATTCATTTCGAAAAGCATGTGCACCACCCACTGGTCCAGCTAGTTCCACTTTCCTGATTTTTCTCTTGATGCTTAGGGTTTTCCACTTTTATCTACTCTACTATGATCTGCGTAGGTGCTTTCTGTTGTACTAGCATTACTCCACCCTTCAAGCTAAACAACACAACACTCAGAATTCAAAAGCTTAGTTGTTCAAATATGATTGTGGTATGATACTGATATTAGTTAACTGACACATTTAATTGGTTAGCTAAAGGTCCCACTTGAGTTTCCAAATGCATGTCGCGACATATAGAGAGACAACATAATTGCATTTCTTTGTCACTTGTTGACCGTACTTTCTTGTCCATACCAAATCTTAGTTGTTATTTCAAAGCAAACATCGGTTGCTAACTACCCTTTGCGCGGTTTGCAACTTCATATCTGCCATCCCACTGCCACGGTCAACACTGTACTCATCATGCTTATGTTTTCCCCATTTTATGATGACCACAATCAGCCTACGTGGTTCATGTTGTAATAGCACTGTTCCACCCATCGAGCTAAACAAGCTTAGTTGTACAAATTCATATATGCTATTATTGCTGATATTAGTAAAACTGAGAGATGATTAATTGGTTAGCTAAATGTTCCTACTTTAGTTTCGAAATGCATGTGAGCCACATATGGAGAGACCAGAAAGAATAGTATTTCTCTGTGCGCTCTGGTTCATCATGGGTGGCCAACCGACATTGTATTGAAAGACTTGTAATATCTTCAATCTGCTTGCTCTTCTGTTCTTCTTTAAGATGATACTCTTCTCTTGCGGTCGACTGGTAAGGTCGAGTTGTTCTCCCTTAGTATATTTTGAATCTGTCAGGTCAGGTCGACTTGTTCTTCTTTACTATATGTTGAAGCTATCATCTGCGAAGTGTCATCACTTCTGGAGCTCTGATATTTTGAGTAGTAGGCCACGATATATTAATGCACACAACAAATTACAGCATGCATGGAATCTTTTAAAAGAATTGTAGAGATAGCACAAAGGGGTTTACAAGGAGGCAATATTGGATTAGAATCACTTCTACATTACAAAGAAAATCTCACTTGTTTTTGTGTTTTCATGCATGTCAGATATTTAACATTATCAAAATGAATATGAGAATGGGCGCACGAGAGGAATATTGCGGATCGATCCACTGGCTAACAAACTTGGCATGGTGGAGGATGGCCTATCTTATTCACCAATCAAGGTGCTTGCTCTAAGTTTGCAAAGTTGTATTGGTCGCACATATTTTGCATCTGACCTCTTGCATTACTTCTACTTTGTTACACCATCTGCTTAGTTTAAGCATCATATATGAGTATATGCCATACCTATCCATTTTTTGTACCTATTCCATGTGTCGTCACACTATGTTTTTCTAGTCAAATGTTGTTCTTTCGTAATAGATGTCCAAAAGGAAGAGGGTGAGTGCAGATCCTCAAGGAGTACAAACTAGGTATTTGGAAAATGTAGTGATACCTGTTAAATAAGATAGATCAGCAGCCATAGAAAATACAGGCCCAACTGTACCACACTTTACCCCTACTCTAGTGGCCAAACCGCTATTAGAACTGCTGGGAGCCCAGCGTCAGGTACTGTCTTTGATATCAATTCAAAATTTGAACTCCTAAATTTCTGCTTGTGCCTTACCTTCTCTCTTGTATGAAAACTAATTTCAGATGAATCTCCTTGCTCAAAGGATAATACGATCTCAAAATAATAATGGGCCCTGCATTGCTCTTGTCAGTACCTCTCTCCCTTTTGCCTTGTAACACTGTACTTAATTAATTGCTATTTGATTATGTATTATCAGTCTGCACCTGAGCTTCATTATCCTCTATCTCTTCCAATATTATTTGATCTATATTTACTTTTTGCAAAATGTAGAATAATGGCAATGCTTATAAAGAATTTTGTTTGGGGAATTTATTGAATTATCCTTCCATCAACATGGAGAAGGGCTTTGTCCAGCCCGTGTTAACATGTAATGTAAGTTCATCCTTCTCAAGCCTTCAAACTTTGTTCTAGTATAGATTTGGTTAGGCATCATTTCCTCCACTACTGTTTGCTTCGCTGTTTACATCTGATTGGATGTTTGCAACAACTACCAGTTTCAAATTGTAGTTGTATAAACATGTTCCTTATGCAGAACAGATCCATTTATTTGCTTATATAATTGTGAAACCTGTTACGTGTCTCCCTGTTTCTCTTTCAGAGTCGTATCTCTTACGCCAAGTCGAACTTTGGGGAAGATAGTGAGCCAAACCATCTTGAGGACAGCGAGATGACCCCAAGGTCCTGTCTTGATGAAGACAGTGAGTTGAAGCTACTCACTAGCAGGTGTGAGACAACCTCTGTGCAGTCGCTGCCTCAATCAGTTCGACTTCTTCTATCTCAACTTAAAGTGGAAAGGCTTATTTCAGCTCAACTCCAACTTGAAGTCAAAGATGCAATGAAGATGTAAGAGGACTGCCGTGCGCACCATCATACCTTAAATCTAGTGTTGATGCAGCTATTGTTGACACAACTGAGGTCTACTCAGCTTCTCTAGCTGTTTTGGGGGGCTGACCTGCCCAGGCCTAGTGCCTTCTGAAGTGCTCTCAGTTTTGTATATTCTTTTGTCGGCGCGTTTATTTGCACTGGTGGCGAACTTTGATGCCCGGTGGATGTAATATGTGTGATAGCCGTGATAGCCTAGAGTGAGTTGCTTGCTTATTTATTTCCTTGTTGTCTTGTTTATTTGTTTGCTTGTAGTCATTGCAGTTGTTTTTCCGTGGTTTGCTAGTGGCTGCAATAACCTATTTTTTAAAACTAGGCCACAATAACCATGGGCTAATATTTACTATAGTGACACTGGGCCTCCTACGGGCTGTAGAAACAGTGGGCCTTCTACGGGCCGTAAAAACAGTGGGCCTTCTATGGGCCATAGAAACAATGGGCCTTCTATGGGCCGTAGAAACAATGGGCCTTCTACGGGCCATATCATCCACTAGTAGGGGAAAGCCTATACACAGAATCTTACCAGTAGCGCTCCTCAAAATACGACGCTACTGCTATTTAGCAGCAGCGCGTGATAGAAAAACGCGCTGCTGAAAGGAAAATAGCAGTAGCGCGTCCACCACAAACCGTGCTACTGCTCTAATTGCCATGACCTCGCCCCCCCTCTAGTTATAGCAGTAGTGCCGTATAATGAAACACGCTACTGATATGGAAGTTAGCAGCAGCGCTCTTCGAAGAAAACCGCTACTGATAAGATCAACCCACAAGTTTAGTCCCACCTCGCTCCGTGAACAGGGTGTTTACCACCTTAAATATGTTATTTCTGAAACTATCACAACCAGTTAGTCTTCACTGAACTCTATGTGTAAAATTTGTGGCCGCAATAGGAGTCCTCTCCGGTTCCTACCGGAGAGGACTCATATTGACAATTCAGATTGTACACAAAAAGATCATTGATGGCCAATGTATTTTTGCATTGACGTATTTTTGTATAGTTACACGTAGCAGTAGAGGTTTATATGCAAAGCGCTACTGCTATTCAGATTAGCTGTAGCGCGTTTTGGAAAACGCGCTAGAAATATCCCTACCTTATCCCCACGCGCACGACCGACCCTCTCTCTCACTCACACTCTCACTCTCGCCCGCGTGCCGATAACCATCGTCGTGCGTCGCCACCGCCGCCGCCTTCGTCCGTCTGCCACCGAGGTACTCCCCTCCTTCCGTCCCTCCTCCCTCCTCCTTGCACATCCTCCCTCCGCCTGCGGCCGCCCCTCCCTCCTCCGCCGCCGCCCTCCTTCCTCCGCCTGCGGCCGCCCCTCCTCCCTCCTCCGCCGGGAGCCCTCCTCCCACCGCCCTCAACCTCACCGCCACCACCCGAGCCCACCCAGCATCGCCGCCTCGCGATCCCGATCCTGCCCTCGCCGCCCCTAGCTACCTCTCCGTCGCCCCCACCCCCCGCCACGAGTTAGTACTAGATTTAGTAGTAGTAGATGTTAATTTAGGGTTCATAGCTAGTAGTAGATGTTGCTTAGTTAGTACTAGATTTTTAGTAGTAGTATATGTTAATTACTAGTAGTAATGGTACTAGTTAACTAGGGCAGTATGATTAATAGTAGTTGTAGTTGAACTACTTTAGTTGTAGTTGAACTAGTTTAGTAAGTAAATTAATAAACTAGTTGAACTACTAGAATTAATAGAACTAATGTATTTTTAGTAAGATAATTAATATAACTAGTTGAACTACTTTATTTTTCGAAAGAACTAGTTTTTTTTTCTATTTATAGTAAGTTTATATTTAGTAAGAACTAGTTGAATTAATAAAACTAGTTGAACATGTCATATTTGTTGTTATATTTTAGTTTAAGGAATTATTCGGGATGTATTAGTGATAACTTGTACGGTTTCAGGTGACCACCGCCGTCCCCATCACCGACCCCCTTCGACATCCCCGCCGTCGTCCCAATCACCGACCCCCTCCGACATCGAGGTGAGACCAGCCAAATATCCTTGTATATCTTGTGTTGTTGGTCAAATAGGATATGTGGTTGCCCAAGTGGCCGTTCATGTTCAGTTTACATCTCTGAGTGGCCTATGTTTTGTCGGAGTGTTGATTAATTTCCGTTCCAGCAAATTTCAGGCGCTCGATATGTCCTTTTTTAGCAAAGGTCATGCCAGATTTTTTCGTGAATTCTGGCATGACTTGTGCTAGAATATGTAAAAGTTTAATGTTTGAATTATGAACGTAGGAAATGTCGTACTCGGACGACGACAGTCTCCCGGGGGAGTGCAGCTGGTGCCACAACGATCGAGGTATGTGCGACAGGTTCGTTGAGCTGGACGAAGATCGGTGCTTCAGCATTAAGCTCGAGGAGACCTTCGGTGTTGAAACGGTACGCAATAATGACAATTGTTTTTTTCGTAATTAAGCATGACTTCAACTATTTCAACGTCTAATTTTCATATTTTACAATTCGACTAGCTTATCCCATGCCATGCAAGACGCTATGTCTTGGAGAGGATGGGTTTTGAAGACCATGAATATTTTGAAACAAAGAAAATACACCTAAGGACCCATCATGATATGGATTTTGAAGTAAATTTGTGCAATGCTCAGAGCGTAACCCATTTTGGTTGACAAAATTGGGAAGCACTTTGCAAAATGTATGGTTTTTATGAGGGTATGATTGTCACCATGGATCTTGGTGATCCTGACATTGAGCAAGACAATATGGACATTTGGGTCCTTGTTGATACGCTTCCGATTGTACCGCTATGTGAGTTTCTCAAACATAGTTATTAACTAATTTATATTGTTTATTTCAAAATAGTTGATAGCTTATTTCCATTGACAACTTATTTTGATTCTTCAAAGACTGTGCGGAAGATGGTAGATAAAACCCACTACACCGATGGCACCGAATTAACGTATAAGGAGAAAAATCATCTGATCACATTTTGTACTCTTCTTGAGAATTACAATAACTATTATCGAACTCCTCCAAATTATGGTGAATACGTGCCACTAGTGCATGTGTTGAACCACGGTAACTTCTCTGGAGATACCCTGGTAAGATTTTTTACTATTACGACATCCGTGAATCTTTTGCATACTTCTAAAACTAGTACATCATTGCTAACTACGAAGTTATTATTATGTTTTTCAACAGAAACTCCCGATGGATTGTGTGCCTCATCTGATGTCTCTGAATGGTCGCCTCTCAGTTCTGAACATACTGTCAGGTAAATCTAGGGAGCTCACCTCTGCATATCGGATTTCTAAAACCGGTGAACACATGTTGATCAAAGAATGGAAGAAATGTATGGACATTCGCAAGGAGGTTCTTGGAAGTAACATTCAGCGAAAGGCAAGAATTGGAGACAGGCTAATCTCCATTCTCCATAATGGAGAGTCAGGGGCTATCTTGTTTTTTGCTATTTACCTTAGAAAATGTAGTAGGTCTTAATAGAATGTAGTAGGTCCTATGAGGTACAATATGTTTATTATGTGGTAATGTGTTAGAGTTGATAATGAGGAGTACTTGTGATTATGACTAGTGACCAATTTGCTTTGTGATGTCATTGATGAAAACGATGATCTTGAGGAGGTGTTATATGACAATGATGTATTATGATGATAAGTTGTTAATGATATGATCATGATGATGATATTATTATATCATTGGGTGAAAGAACCGCGGATTAGTTTCAAGTGGATGGACATCCACTTGAAACTAGTCCATGGTTCTTTCACCCCATGATGTAATAACTCATTATGATGTAAAAACAATCTCTAAATTCCTGTTGTATGAAAACTTGTGTAAAGGTGTGTGAATACAACATGAAATAAAAAGGAAATAAAATAATAAATAATAGTAGTAGCGTGGGAAAGGAGAATCGCTACTACTAATTACCAGTAGCACTGTTCTGAAGAAGCGCTACTACTAAGTCAATTTAGTAGTAGCGTGGATCTAGGCGCGCTATTGATAAGCTTTAGCTGTAGCGCCTTATCAGTAGCGCTCCTTCCCACGCTACTGATAGGCCTAAAACCCGCGCTGCTGCTAGGCTTTTCCCTAGTAGTGATCAGTGGGCCTTATACAGGTAGTATGATCGATTGGCCAAACATGGGCCAATAACAGGCCGCATTATGGCCGTAAACAGGCTAGAGTTGGAATCATCCGTTCATGGGCTGACCATAACGGGGCATCGTTAATAGGCCGTATTTGATGACGCTATGAAAACTGCCCAACATATTAACAGACCACAAACGGGCTGACTGTAACCACGGGCTGAATTTGGCCCACAAGCAGAAAATGACAGTAACGGGCCATAAGTAAACGAATGTTGGAAATGAGCCCAAGAATAAATGGGCTCCGAGAAGGCCGAAAGATAACATGGGCTGGAAACGGCCCAATGGAATAATGGGCCGTTAATAGGTATAAAGTGATACACTGTTCATTACGGGCCAGTTTCACCACGGGCCATTAATTGGTGTAAAGTGATACACTGTTCATTACGGGCCAGTTTCACCACGGGCCGTTAATAGGCCAAGAGTTACATAGGGCCTCATATGGGCCGAAAGACGTCATGGTCCATACATGGGCCAGAAGTGAAAACGGGTTGGAATTATATTGGGTGGCTCAGATGACGGTACTGGGCCTAATTCGGATAGGGCGTAACGGGCCTTGGGTTAGCGGGCTGTAAATGGGCTATATGCGAATAGGGTGTTAACAGGCTTTACATGGGCCGGCCCGCCACCCTTTGACCAAGTCAAACTGGCCAGCCTTTTACATGAATGGGCCTCTGTTGGGCCGTGCCACGTGTTGACGTATCATAGGCGCCTTCTATCCAATGAGTGGATGACATCTGTCCCTACGATGAGCCGACACGTGTTTCCTCCAGCCAATGATGATTTTACACATGGAAAATCCCCATTGGTCGGGGCTGTTAACGGGTTATCGTATTCAAAACCCGACCTGATAGCTTAACGGCGTTCCGTTATGGTGGATGCCACGTGTTAGTCACCCTTGACGAAAGCACTTCTGTGACGCCGGATTTATCGTCATGGAAGTGGACACTTCCGTGATGATATTTTTGGTAATGTCATGGAACACTTCTACGATAGCACAGGTATGACTATCTTGATTCTGTCATAAAATCGTCCTGGATGTACATGCATGACACAAAATGCGACCTACTGGGACAAACACGTATCATCACGGAAGTGTATTTTTTTTGTAGTGAAACCAGCATGACCTAGGAAACTACGAATACCTTTGATATCTTTAGGACATGGCATTTTTTCAATTGCATCAACTTTCCCTTTATCCACCTCTGTAACGCCCATGATGCCACTACTAGGAAAATGCTTATAGGTAGATATTTAGCAGTAGCGTTGGTTAGATACCCATCGCTACTGCTATTTAGCAGTAGCGCCGGCCAGCACAAGCGCTACAAGTGCGCATTAGTAGTAATGTTGGATTTCACAGCCAGCGCTACTGCTAATGGGCAACGCTCTCGGGCCCCCGTTGCAGCTTTAGCTATAGCGATGGGCCGCCTACCCCGCGCTGCCGCTAAGCCCACCTCTCTGTTACCTCCGCGCCGGCCCGCGCACCACCCCTCGCCTAACTCACACTCATCCTCTCACACCAGATCGAATCCCTCAGTCGTCCCCCGATCCGGCCCCCGCCCCCGCATCCTACTCCGGCTGCCCTCCCCGGTGCTGGCCCTCCTCCCCTGCCGCCCGC